>NC_134403.1:7223433-7478433 GCF_038048845.1 Mixophyes fleayi
TTGTGTACTAGGAGGTGAGTGTAATATCACTGAGTGTACTAGGAGGTGAGTGTAATATCACTGAGTGTACTTAGGAGGTGAGTGTAATATCACTGTGTGTACTTAGGAGGTGAGTGTAATATCACTGAGTGTACGTAGGAGGTGAGTGTAATATCACTGAGTGTACCTAGGAGGTGAGTGTAATATCACTGAGTGTACCTAGGAGGTGAGTGTAATATCACTGAGTGTACGTAGGAGGTGAGTGTAATATCACTGAGTGTACCTAGGAGGTGAGTGTAATATCACTGTGTGTACCTAAGAGGTGAGTGTAATATCACTGAGTGTACCTAGGAGGTGAGTGTAATATCACTGAGTGTACTAGGAGGTGAGTGTAATATCACTGTGTGTACCTAGAAGGTGAGTGTAATATCAATGAGTGTACCTAGGAGGTGAGTGTAATATCACTGAGTGTACCTAGGAGTGAGTGTAATATCACTAAGTGTACCTAGGAGGTTAGTGTAATATCACTGAGTGTACCAAGAGGTGAGTGTACTATAACTGTGTGTACCTAGGAGGTGAGTGTACTATCACTGTGTGTACCTAGGAGGTGAGTGTAATATCATTGAGTGTACCTAGGAGGTGAGTGTAATATCACTGTGTGTACCTAGGAGGTGAGTGAGTGTAATATCACTGTGTGTACCTAGGAGGTGAGTGAGTGTAATATCACTGTGTGTACCTAGGAGGTGAGTGTAATATCACTGAGTGTGCCTAGGAGGTGAGTGTAATATCACTAAGTGTACCTAGGAGGTTAGTGTAATATCACTGTGTGTACCTTGGAGGTGAGTGTAATATCACTGAGTGTACCAAGAAGGTGAGTGTACTATAACTGTGTGTACCTAGGAGGTGAGTGTACTATCACTGTGTGTACCTAGGAGGTGAGTGTAATATCATTGAGTGTACCTAGGAGGTGAGTGTAATATCACTGTGTGTACCTAGGAGGTGAGTGAGTGTAATATCACTGTGTGTACCTAGGAGGTGAGTGAGTGTAATATCACTGTGTGTACCTAGGAGGTGAGTGTAATATCACTGAGTGTGCCTAGGAGGTGAGTGTAATATCACTGTGTTACCTAGGAGGTGAGTGTAATATCACTGTGTGTACCTCGGAGGTGAGTGTAATATCACTGTGTGTTACTAGGAGGTGAGTGTAATATCACTGTGTGTACCTAGCGAGGTGAGTGTAATATCACTGAGTGTACCTAGGAGGTGAGTGTAATATCACTGTGTGTACCTAGGAGGTGAGTGTATATCACTGTGTGTACCTAGGAGGTGAGTGTAATATCACTGTGTGTACCTAGGAGGTGAGTGTAATATCACTGTGTGTACCTAGGAGGTGAGTGTAATATCACTGTGTGTACCTAGGAGGTGAGTGTAATATCACTGTGTGTACCTAGGAGGTGAGTGTAATATCACTGTGTTTACTAGGAGGTGAGTGTAATATCACTGAGTGTACCTAGGAGGTGAGTGTAATATCACTGTGTGTACCTAGGAGGTGAGTGTAATATCACTGTGTGTACCTAGGAGGTGAGTGTAATATCACTGTGTGTACCTAGGAGGTGAGTGTAATATCACTGTGTGTACCTAGGAGGTGAGTGTAATATCACTGAGTGTACCTAGGAGGTGAGTGTAATATCACTGTGTGTACCTAGGAGGTGAGTGTAATATCACTGTGTGTACCTAGGAGGTGAGTGTAATATCACTGTGTGTACCTAGGAGGTGAGTGTAATATCACTGTGTGTACCTAGGAGGTGAGTGTAATATCACTGTGTGTACCTAGGAGGTGAGTGTAATATCACTGTGTGTACCTAGAGGTGAGTGTAATATCACTGTGTGTACCTAGGAGGTGAGTGTAATATCACTGTGTGTACCTAGGAGGTGAGTGTAATATCACTGAGTGTACCTAGGAGGTGAGTGTAATATCACTGTGTGTACCTAGGAGGTGAGTGTAATATCACTGAGTGTACCTAGGAGGTGAGTGTAATATCACTGAGTGTATCTAGGAGGTGAGTGTAATATCACTGTGTGTACCTAGGAGGTGAGTGTAATATCACTGTGTGTACCTAGGAGGTGAGTGTAATATCACTGAGTGTACCTAGGAGGTGAGTGTAATATCACTGTGTGTACCTAGGAGGTGAGTGTAATATCACTGTGTGTACCTAGGAGGTGAGTGTAATATCACTGTGTGTACCTAGGAGGTGAGTGTAATATCACTGTGTGTACCTAGGAGGTGAGTGTAATATCACTGTGTGTACCTAGGAGGTGAGTGTAATATCACTGTGTGTACCTAGGAGGTGAGTGTAATATCACTGTGTGTACCTAGGAGGTGAGTGTATATCACTGAGTGTACTAGGAGGTGAGTGTAATATCACTGTGTGTACCTAGGAGGTGAGTGTAATATCACTGAGTGTACCTAGGAGGTGAGTGTAATATCACTGAGTGTATCTAGAGGTGAGTGTAATATCACTGTGTGTACCTAGGAGGTGAGTGTAATATCACTGTGTGTACCTAGGAGGTGAGTGTAATATCACTGAGTGTACCTAGGAGGTTAGTGTAATATCACTGAGTGTACCTAGGAGGTGAGTGTAATATCACTGTGTGTACCTAGGAGGTGAGTGTAATATCACTGTGTGTACCTAGGAGGTGAGTGTAATATCACTGAGTGTAACCTAGGAGGTGAGTGTAATATCACTGAGTGTACCTAAGAGGTGAGTGTAATATCACTGAGTGTACCTAGGAGGTGAGTGTAATATCACTGTGTGTACCTAGGAGGTGAGTGTAATATCACTGTGTGTACCTAGGAGGTGAGTGTAATATCACTGTGTGTACCTAGGAGGTGAGTGTAATATCACTGAGTGTACTAGGAGGGAGTGTAATATCACTGAGTGTACCTAGGAGGTGAGTGTAATATCACTGAGTGTACCTAGGAGGTGAGTGTAATATCACTGAGTGTACCTAGGAGGTGAGTGTAATATCACTGAGTGTACCTAGGAGGTGAGTGTAATATCACTGTGTGTACCTACGAGGTGAGTGTAATATCACTGAGTGTACCTAGGAGGTGAGTGTAATATCACTGTGTGTACCTAGGAGGTGAGTGTAATATCACTGAGTGCACCTAGGAGGTGAGTGTAATATCACTGTGTGTACCTAGGAGGTGAGTGTAATATCACTGTGTGTACCTAGGAGGTGAGTGTAATATCACTGAGTGTACCTAAGAGGTGAGTGTAATATCACTGTGTGTACCTAGGAGGTGAGTGTAATATCACTGTGTGTACCTAGGAGGTGAGTGTAATATCACTGTGTGTACTAGGAGGTGAGTGTAATATCACTGAGTGTACCTAGGAGGTGAGTGTAATATCACTGTGTGTACCTAGGAGGTGAGTGTAATATCACTGTGTGTACTAGGAGGTGAGTGTAATATCACTGTGTGTACCTAGGAGGTGAGTGTAATATCACTGTGTGTACCTAGGAGGTGAGTGTAATATCACTGTGTGTACCTAGGAGGTGAGTGTAATATCACTGTGTGTACTAGGAGGTGAGTGTAATATCACTGAGTGTACTAGGAGGTGAGTGTAATATCACTGAGTGTACTTAGGAGGTGAGTGTAATATCACTGTGTGTACTTAGGAGGTGAGTGTAATATCACTGAGTGTACGTAGGAGGTGAGTGTAATATCACTGAGTGTACCTAGGAGGTGAGTGTAATATCACTGAGTGTACCTAGGAGGTGAGTGTAATATCACTGAGTGTACGTAGGAGGTGAGTGTAATATCACTGAGTGTACCTAGGAGGTGAGTGTAATATCACTGAGTGTACCTAGGAGGTGAGTGTAATATCACTGAGTGTACCTAAGAGGTGAGTGTAATATCACTGTGTGTACCTAGGAGGTGAGTGTAATATCACTGAGTGTACCTAGGAGGTGAGTGTAATATCACTGTGTGTACCTAGAAGGTGAGTGTAATATCATTGAGTGTACCTAGGAGGTGAGTGTAATATCACTGAGTGTACCTAGGAGTTGAGTGTAATATCACTAAGTGTACCTAGGAGGTTAGTGTAATATCACTGTGTGTACCTTGGAGGTGAGTGTAATATCACTGAGTGTACCAAGAAGGTGAGTGTACTATAACTGTGTGTACCTAGGAGGTGAGTGTACTATCACTGTGTGTACCTAGGAGGTGAGTGTAATATCATTGAGTGTACCTAGGAGGTGAGTGTAATATCACTGTGTGTACCTAGGAGGTGAGTGAGTGTAATATCACTGTGTGTACCTAGGAGGTGAGTGAGTGTAATATCACTGTGTGTACCTAGGAGGTGAGTGTAATATCACTGAGTGTGCCTAGGAGGTGAGTGTAATATCACTAAGTGTACCTAGGAGGTTAGTGTAATATCACTGTGTGTACCTTGGAGGTGAGTGTAATATCACTGAGTGTACCAAGAAGGTGAGTGTACTATAACTGTGTGTACCTAGGAGGTGAGTGTACTATCACTGTGTGTACCTAGGAGGTGAGTGTAATATCATTGAGTGTACCTAGGAGGTGAGTGTAATATCACTGTGTGTACCTAGGAGTTGAGTGAGTGTAATATCACTGTGTGTACCTAGGAGGTGAGTGAGTGTAATATCACTGTGTGTACCTAGGAGGTGAGTGTAATATCACTGAGTGTGCCTAGGAGGTGAGTGTAATATCACTGTGTGTACCTAGGAGGTGAGTGTAATATCACTGTGTGTACCTAGGAGGTGAGTGTAATATCACTGTGTGTACCTAGGAGGTGAGTGTAATATCACTGTGTGTACCTAGGAGGTGAGTGTAATATCACTGAGTGTACCTAGGAGGTGAGTGTAATATCACTGTGTGTACCTAGGAGGTGAGTGTAATATCACTGTGTGTACCTAGGAGGTGAGTGTAATATCACTGTGTGTACCTAGGAGGTGAGTGTAATATCACTGTGTGTACCTAGGAGGTGAGTGTAATATCACTGTGTGTACCTAGGAGGTGAGTGTAATATCACTGTGTGTACCTAGGAGGTGAGTGTAATATCACTGTGTGTACCTAGGAGGTGAGTGTAATATCACTGAGTGTACTAGGAGGTGAGTGTAATATCACTGTGTGTACCCTAGGAGGTGAGTGTAATATCACTGTGTGTACCTAGGAGGTGAGTGTAATATCACTGTGTGTACCTAGGAGGTGAGTGTAATATCACTGTGTGTACCTAGGAGGTGAGTGTAATATCACTGAGTGTACCTAGGAGGTGAGTGTAATATCACTGTGTGTACCTAGGAGGTGAGTGTAATATCACTGTGTGTACCTAGGAGGTGAGTGTAATATCACTGTGTGTACCTAGGAGGTGAGTGTAATATCACTGTGTGTACCTAGGAGGTGAGTGTAATATCACTGTGTGTACCTAGGAGGTGAGTGTAATATCACTGTGTGTACCTAGGAGGTGAGTGTAATATCACTGTGTGTACCTAGGAGGTGAGTGTAATATCACTGTGTGTACCTAGGAGGTGAGTGTAATATCACTGAGTGTACCTAGGAGGTGAGTGTAATATCACTGTGTGTACCTAGGAGGTGAGTGTAATATCACTGAGTGTACCTAGGAGGTGAGTGTAATATCACTGAGTGTATCTAGGAGGTGAGTGTAATATCACTGTGTGTACCTAGGAGGTGAGTGTAATATCACTGTGTGTACCTAGGAGGTGAGTGTAATATCACTGAGTGTACCTAGGAGGTGAGTGTAATATCACTGAGTGTACCTAGGAGGTGAGTGTAATATCACTGTGTGTACCTAGGAGGTGAGTGTAATATCACTGTGTGTACCTAGGAGGTGAGTGTAATATCACTGAGTGTACCTAGGAGGTGAGTGTAATATCACTGAGTGTACCTAAGAGGTGAGTGTAATATCACTGAGTGTACCTAGGAGGTGAGTGTAATATCACTGTGTGTACCTAGGAGGTGAGTGTAATATCACTGTGTGTACCTAGGAGGTGAGTGTAATATCACTGTGTGTACCTAGGAGCAGAGCTGGATTAAGGCTTCGGGGGGCCCGGGGCACTTAAGACAGGGGGGCCCCTAAGATCTAAAATTAAGGGCATAGTGACACATCCTGCATTACATCACCTACAGCCCACAGTATGACACTTACAGCTCTCCCAGAGGGCTCACCTAGGTTGTCTGCATAAGAAAAATCATTGTTTCCACAAATTAAATACTGTACATTAAAACAATCATCAAAACACCACATTAAAATGGGTATTGACACCACACATTAAAACTAGCAATGATACCGCACATTTAAACTAACATAAAAATGTTAACGTAACACCAATTTTGACTATATATATCTATATTTATATATATATGTGTGTGTAGCTATGTATATATGTGCATATCTATGTGTCTATATATATATATATATATATATATATATATAGTGTAATAATCATGCAGGACCCTCTATTTTATTAATCATTATTAAAGTTATTATCGAAGCCTGCCACTTATATTAAAGCTTTAATTAGATGACATAAATATGTGTGTGTGTGTATATATATATTAGAGATGGGCGGGTCCGGTTCTCCGAGAACCGAACCCACCCGAACTTTGGGTATCCGAGTACCGAGCTGAGCAGCTCGGTACTCTCCCGCCCATTCCGAATCCAAATCGAGGCCGAACGTCATTGTGACGTCGTCGGATCTCGGGACTCGGTTCTCGCGATACTTCAACTTTATAAATACACGCCTCCACAGCAATCCATCGCCATTTGACAGAGGGAGAGAGCAGGGTGTAGTCATAGGCTAATTAGAGCAGGGACAGAGAATACAATATTGTTCTTGCAATTGCTCTAACCAAAATCGCTAGTGCAGAGAGGAGGATAGAGGTTTATTATTTTTTCTTCATATTGGCACTCCCCAGCGCTTTTGGGGTGTCCCCCCATAATTGTGCATTAATATTTCTGGCTGTCAAAAGTCATATCTGTCAGCAGTATCTACTCAATAATTTGTAGCACACCTCAGTGTTTTTGGGGTGTCCTCCCTAATTGTGCATTAATATTTCTGGCTGTCAAAAGTCATATCTGTCAGCAGTATCTACTCAATAATTTTTAGCACTCCTCAGTGTTTTTGGGGTGTCCTCCCTAATTGTGCATTAATATTTCTGGCTGTCAAAAGTCATATCTGTCAGCAGTATCTACTCAATAATTTTTAGCACTCCTCAGTGTTTTTGGGGTGTCCTCCCTAATTGTGCATTAATATTTCTGGCTGTCAAAAGTCATATCTGTCAGCAGTATCTACTCAATAATTTTTAGCACTCCTCAGTGTTTTTGGGGTGTCCTCCCTAATTGTGCATTAATATTTCTGGCTGTCAAAAGTCATATCTGTCAGCAGTATCTACTCAATAATTTTTAGCACTCCTCAGTGTTTTTGGGGTGTCCTCCCTAATTGTGCATTAATATTTCTGGCTGTCAAAAGTCATATCTGTCAGCAGTATCTACTCAATAATTTGTAGCACACCTCAGTGTTTTTGGGGTGTCCTTCCTAATTGTGCATTAATATTTCTGGCTGTCAAAAGTCATATCTGTCAGCAGTATCTACTCAATAATTTTTAGCACTCCTCAGTGTTTTTGGGGTGTCCTCCCTAATTGTGCATTAATATTTCTGGCTGTCAAAAGTCATAACTGTCAGCAGAATCTACTAAATAATTTTTAGCACTCCCCAGTGGTTTGCGCTCAGAATGGATTCAAAGCAGTCCACATATGATCTAAATGAGCAACCAGGTTCTGTCACCAGTCCTGATGTTAGTGTTCCCAGTACGTCATCTGGCCAAGGCGATGTCAAACAACAGAGTGTTTTCAAATTAGTGCAAAAAACAAAAAACAAAAAAAAATTTACTGTATTGAAGCGAAAAAGAAGTGTAACTGAGCAAAAGTTAAGTGACGATAAAAAAAAAATTGCAAGCATGCCATTCTACACACGCAGTGGCAAAGAGAGAATGAGGCCTTCACCTTTGGCTATTAGTGGCAGATCCCAAAAAGTTACCCAGCCTACAATTGGTGCACAACTACTGTTACGCGTCAAAGCTGAGCTGCAAGATACCAGTGAGGCATTACAGGAGAATATTTGCTCTGATTCACAAATGACAACAATCCCTGTGGAGAGTCCATCCAACAGTGGGATGTCTAATCGTGAGCATTCTGCTGATGTGTGCCTTAATAGCCCGAGTGTAGCCGGTGATACCCAAATTGAGGATGCCACTTTGGAATTAGAAGAGGATGAGGGGGAGATTTGTGTAGGCGACGAGGGCGCTAATGAGGATGTTGATGAGGATGAGGTTGTTTGTGTAAGTCCTGCACCAGTGGCAGCAGTTCTGGCACGTGACAAGAAAAAGGCCATTGTCATGCCTGGGCATAAAACAAAAAAATCCACTTCTTATGTGTGGAATTATTTCTACCCAAATCCAGACAACAATTGTATAGCCATTTGTAGTGTATGTGAAGCCACAGTCAGTCGAGGGAGGGACCTTAACCATCTTGGAACCTCGTCTATGTTACGCCATTTAACGAGAGTTCATGGCAAAGTGTTGGGAAAAGCTGAAAGTTCTTCCCAAAAGAATACAAGCACTCCCTCATCAGCTAAGACCCTCCGCTCACCGACATACCGACGGCCACAAAATACACCCACCACACCATCCTCATCAATATCCTCAGTAGCGCTCGGAGTTAGCCCGGCATCCCACTTAAGGCTGGATGACTCCGGCACTATTATTGATTCCTCTGAAGAAAGCGTTAGTCCTGCTGCTGCTGTTGCTGCTGCTGGGGGTGAATCGTCATCCCAGAGGCAGGTGAATAAAATGAGCAGTCCTACATTTCAGCAATTAACTGTGAAACAATCATTTGCGAGGGGAAGCAAATATGACAGCAGTCACCCAGTCGCCAAGCGAATCACAGACGCCATGGCTGCAATGTTAGTGTTAGATCTGCGTCCAATCTCCACAATAAACGCAGCTGGTTTTTCACAGTTAATTGAGGTTTTGTGTCCGCGTTACAGAATTCCATCGCGACACCATTTCTCCCGTAAAGCTATTCCACAACTATACCAAAAAGTGTGTAAAAATGTAGAGATTGCGCTGAAAAATGCCATTCTGCCCACTGTTCACTTAACCACAGATATGTGGACAAGTGGAAGTGGCCAAACCAAAGACTATATGACTGTGACAGCCCACTGGGTTGGTCATTCACCTTCACCAGCAGGAACAGCAGCAGCATGTACACCACTACGTAACATTTGTCACAGGCAGGCCACTCTTTGTATCACCGGCTTCACTAACAGGCATACGGCTGACAATTTGTTACGCAAACTGAGAGATGTGATTGATGCATGGCTTATACCACTCGGACTCTCCCCAGGGTATGTCATTTCAGATAACGCCAACAATATAGTGCGAGCATTACAGCTGGGTGATTTCCAACATATTCCCTGTTTTGCTCACACCATCAACTTGGTGGTGCAGAGCTTCCTACGAAATAACCGTGAGGTGCAGGAGATGCTTTCGGTGGCCCGTAAAATTTCAGGCCATTTCAGGCATTCAGCCACAGCATGTAGGAGATTACAGCAGCTCCAAGAGCAGTTTAACTTGCCCTGCCACCAACTTAAGCAAGAGGTGGTAACTCGGTGGAATTCCACCCTGTACATGCTTCAGAGGATGGAGGAACAGCGCAAAGCCATCCAAGCATATTGCACAAGTCATGACATTGGGAAAGGAGGGGGGATGTATTTCACTCTTGCACAGTGGGGAATCCTTTCAGTGCTGTGCAAGGTGCTGAAACCATTTGAAGTTGTGACATGTGAGGTCAGTGCAGACTCTGCTAGTTTGAGCCAAGTCATTCCTTTAATTAGACTATTGGAAAAGCAGCTTGAGAAAATGAAGGAGGAGCTGAAAGCAAGCAATTCAGCAAAGTATGTTGGCCTTGTCGATCAAGTACTTAATTCGCTTCACAATGATCCTCGAGTTATTAAGATCTTGAACTCGGATCAGTACGTTTTGGCCACTGTGCTTGATCCAAGGTTTAAAAGCTACATTGAGTCTTTACTTGTAAATGAGCGAGATGTGAACTTTTGCAAGGAGCTATTGCTCAGTAAGTTGGCCGCTGAACTGGGCCTCGGCTTGACGACGTGTCCTCCTTCACTTTCTCAAGCTGTTGCTCGTAAAAAATTAAATTTCCAAAAAAGAAGCAGGGAAGACACAGGGGGCAGACGAGAACAATTTAACATCTGGGCTGGTTTGAAGGATTTTTCAAAAAAATGTGTCACTTTGCCCATAACTCCATCCAATATGAGTATAAACATGCAAAGGATGGTGGAGGATTACTTTCAAGAGGTAGTTGATATGGAAATGTCAGACAGTCCCTTTCCTTACTGGGAAGAAAAGCAGGCCATTTGGAAACCCATGTACAAACTTGCTTTGCAATACCTAAGCTGCCCACCCTCCAGTGTGTACTCTGAACGAGTGTTCAGCACAGCAGGGAACTTAGTCAGTGATCGCCGTAGAAGGTTACTTCCCAAAAATGTGGAGAAAATGATGTTTATAAAAATGAACTACATCTTCCACGAGGAAGGCCTTCACCATCCAAGACATCCAAGCACTGACTGTTCTCTAATGGCGGATTCAAGCGGCGATGAATTGATAGTCTGTGATGATGACGTACACACTGATGAGGGTGAGGATGAAGCTGAAGATGATGCCGATAACATCTTTTTAAAACTTTCTATGTAAGTGTAGGGTGCAATCTACCCCCAAAGAGGAAAGGGACTTGTGGCATTTCCATATCACATACCATCTTGAAAGGCTGCTGTTAGGGCAATTTATCCTTAAGGGTAGGGTGTCATAGACAGAGTGACCCTAAACTGGCTTTGTCCATTTTTCATAATATTGTACAGTCTATAATGGCTGAATTTTTTAGTATTTTATACAAGTGGAGGGGGGCCTAGAGAGACAGAAACCAAACTGGCTTTCTCCATGTCAATTAATATTGTACAGTCTATAATGGCTGAATTTTTTGGTATTTTATACAAGTGGAGGGGGGCCTAGAGAGACAGAGTGACCCCAAACTGTCTTTCTCCATGTCAATTAATATTGTACAGTCTATAATGGCTGAATTTTTTAGTATTTTATACAAGTGGAGGGGGGCCTAGAGAGACAGAAACCAAACTGGCTTTCTCCATGTCAATTAATATTGTACAGTCTATAATGGCTGAATTTTTTAGTATTTTATACAAGTGGAGGGGGGCCTAGAGAGACAGAAACCAAACTGGCTTTCTCCATGTCAATTAATATTGTACAGTCTATAATGGCTGAATTTTTTGGTATTTTATACAAGTGGAGGGGGGCCTTGAGAGACAGAAACCAAACTGGCTTTTTCCATTTCTTTACATATTTAACTATAAGTGTAGGGTGTAATATACATTCAAAGACGATGGCTGCATTGCCAATATGCATAGATGGAGAGGAAGACAATCTGTTTTGTGTGTAGAATAGGCCTACCAACGAAGAATTAAACTGTTTTTTTGGATGATTTATTACCTCAACAATTAGATTACTTGTCTCTAAAACAGTTGGAGCACTAAATTGGGTTAATTTAGGCCCAAAAACATGGATTTTCCCAAAAAATAGCAAAACAAAACCAAACAAAACCAAAACCAAAACCAAAACACGCAATGGCGGTTTTGCAAAACCAAAACCAAAACCAAAACACGACGGTAATCCAGATCCAAAACCGAATCCAAAACCAAAACACGGGGGTCAGTGACCATCTCTAATATATATATATATATATATATATATATATATATATATATATATATATAAATAAAATATAAATTATACATAATGTACTACAATTTTATTCAAACTTTAATATAACTATACGGCTTCAGTAATTACTTTACTAATGATTAATACAATATAATCTGCCACTCAATTTGCTCTATCAGCCTAATTGAAACACTACTGATAAAATAAGTAATCAGATTTAGGACGCCTCACAGCATGATTACTACTTGATTGCCTGAATAAATATGTTAAATGTAGCCAGTATATATATATATATATATATATATATATATATATAATATATATTGTACTGTTACTGTTATAGGTGGCTACAATTTACATATTTACTCAAGAAATACCCATGTTATTAAGGGTTTTCTATATATATTTAGTTTTAGTATAATTTTTTGGTCACTCACCTACTGTCTCTCTCTCAAGTCTTCATGCAGAGGAGGAGCTGCTGCAGCTGCACATGCGCAGCAGCTCCATTTCAGACATTTTAGATAGCAGCCGCGGTGCTGCTAAGAAAAGAGTGGGCGCATGCGTCAGCTGTCAGATCGCTGCAGTTGCTGTCAGACAGCAACTGACAGCTGTTTGATACAGCACAGGTAATGCGGGCAGCGGGGGGGCCCCCCGCCCGCGGAGACCGTGGAGAGAGGGATGTCTGGTGCAATTGCTGTCAGTCAGCAACTGACAGCGGGTTTGACACAGCAGAGGTAATGCGGGCGGCGGGGGGGCCCCCCGCCCGCGGAGACCGCGGAGAGAGTGATGTCTGGTGCAATTGCTGTCAGTTGCTGTCAGACAGCAACTGACAGCAGATGAAGTGATACTAGCGGCGGGGGGCCCTCAGAGAGAGGGGGGCCCGGGGCACTTGCCCCCTGTGCCCCCCCCTTAATCCGGCTATGCCTAGGAGGTGAGTGTAATATCACTGAGTGTACCTAGGAGGTGAGTGTAATATCACTGAGTGTACCTAGGAGGTGAGTGTAATATCACTGAGTGTACCTAGGAGGTGAGTGTAATATCACTGAGTGTACCTAGGAGGTGAGTGTAATATCACTGAGTGTACCTAGGAGGTGAGTGTAATATCACTGTGTGTACCTACGAGGTGAGTGTAATATCACTGAGTGTACCTAGGAGGTGAGTGTAATATCACTGTGTGTACCTAGGAGGTGAGTGTAATATCACTGAGTGCACCTAGGAGGTGAGTGTAATATCACTGTGTGTACCTAGGAGGTGAGTGTAATATCACTGTGTGTACCTAGGAGGTGAGTGTAATATCACTGAGTGTACCTAAGAGGTGAGTGTAATATCACTGTGTGTACCTAGGAGGTGAGTGTAATATCACTGTGCGTACCTAGGAGGTGAGTGTAATATCACTGTGTGTACCTAGGAGGTGAGTGTAATATCACTGAGTGTACCTAGGAGGTGAGTGTAATATCACTGTGTGTACCTAGGAGGTGAGTGTAATATCACTGTGTGTACTAGGAGGTGAGTGTAATATCACTGTGTGTACCTAGGAGGTGAGTGTAATATCACTGAGTGTACCTAGGAGGTGAGTGTAATATCACTGTGTGTACCTAGGAGGTGAGTGTAATATCACTGTGTGTACTAGGAGGTGAGTGTAATATCACTGAGTGTACTAGGAGGTGAGTGTAATATCACTGAGTGTACTTAGGAGGTGAGTGTAATATCACTGTGTGTACTTAGGAGGTGAGTGTAATATCACTGAGTGTACGTAGGAGGTGAGTGTAATATCACTGAGTGTACCTAGGAGGTGAGTGTAATATCACTGAGTGTACCTAGGAGGTGAGTGTAATATCACTGAGTGTACGTAGGAGGTGAGTGTAATATCACTGAGTGTACCTAGGAGGTGAGTGTAATATCACTGAGTGTACCTAGGAGGTGAGTGTAATATCACTGAGTGTACCTAAGAGGTGAGTGTAATATCACTGTGTGTACCTAGGAGGTGAGTGTAATATCACTGAGTGTACCTAGGAGGTGAGTGTAATATCACTGTGTGTACCTAGAAGGTGAGTGTAATATCATTGAGTGTACCTAGGAGGTGAGTGTAATATCACTGAGTGTACCTAGGAGTTGAGTGTAATATCACTAAGTGTACCTAGGAGGTTAGTGTAATATCACTGTGTGTACCTTGGAGGTGAGTGTAATATCACTGAGTGTACCAAGAAGGTGAGTGTACTATAACTGTGTGTACCTAGGAGGTGAGTGTACTATCACTGTGTGTACCTAGGAGGTGAGTGTAATATCATTGAGTGTACCTAGGAGGTGAGTGTAATATCACTGTGTGTACCTAGGAGGTGAGTGAGTGTAATATCACTGTGTGTACCTAGGAGGTGAGTGAGTGTAATATCACTGTGTGTACCTAGGAGGTGAGTGTAATATCACTGAGTGTGCCTAGGAGGTGAGTGTAATATCACTAAGTGTACCTAGGAGGTTAGTGTAATATCACTGTGTGTACCTTGGAGGTGAGTGTAATATCACTGAGTGTACCAAGAAGGTGAGTGTACTATAACTGTGTGTACCTAGGAGGTGAGTGTACTATCACTGTGTGTACCTAGGAGGTGAGTGTAATATCATTGAGTGTACCTAGGAGGTGAGTGTAATATCACTGTGTGTACCTAGGAGGTGAGTGAGTGTAATATCACTGTGTGTACCTAGGAGGTGAGTGAGTGTAATATCACTGTGTGTACCTAGGAGGTGAGTGTAATATCACTGAGTGTGCCTAGGAGGTGAGTGTAATATCACTGTGTGTACCTAGAAGGTGAGTGTAATATCACTGTGTGTACCAAGGAGGTGAGTGTAATATCACTGTGTGTACCTAAGAGGTGAGTGTACTATCACTGTGTGTACCAGGAGGTGAGTGTAATATCACTGAGTGTACCTAGGAGGTGAGTGTAATATCACTGAGTGTACCTAAGAGGTGAGTGTAATATCACTGAGTGTACCTAGGAGGTGAGTGTAATATCACTGAGTGTACCTAGGAGGTGAGTGTAATATCACTGTGTGTACCTAGGAGGTGAGTGTAATATCACTGAGTGTACCTAAGAGGTGAGTGTAATATCACTGTGTGTACCTAGGAGGTGAGTGTAATATCACTGAGTGTACCTAGGAGGTGAGTGTAATATCACTGAGTGTACCTAGGAGGTGAGTGTAATATCACTGAGTGTACCTAGGAGGTGAGTGTAATATCACTGAGTGTACCTAAGAGGTGAGTGTAATATCACTGTGTGTACCTAGGAGGTGAGTGTAATATCACTGAGTGTACCTAGGAGGTGAGTGTAATATCACTGTGTGTACCTAGAAGGTGAGTGTAATATCATTGAGTGTACCTAGGAGGTGAGTGTAATATCACTGAGTGTACCTAGGAGTTGAGTGTAATATCACTAAGTGTACCTAGGAGGTTAGTGTAATATCACTGTGTGTACCTTGGAGGTGAGTGTAATATCACTGAGTGTACCAAGAAGGTGAGTGTACTATAACTGTGTGTACCTAGGAGGTGAGTGTACTATCACTGTGTGTACCTAGGAGGTGAGTGTAATATCATTGAGTGTACCTAGGAGGTGAGTGTAATATCACTGTGTGTACCTAGGAGGTGAGTGAGTGTAATATCACTGTGTGTACCTAGGAGGTGAGTGAGTGTAATATCACTGTGTGTACCTAGGAGGTGAGTGTAATATCACTGAGTGTGCCTAGGAGGTGAGTGTAATATCACTGTGTGTACCTAGAAGGTGAGTGTAATATCACTGTGTGTACCAAGGAGGTAAGTGTAATATCACTGTGTGTACCTAAGAGGTGAGTGTACTATCACTGTGTGTACCAGGAGGTGAGTGTAATATAACTGAGTGTACTTAGGAGGTGAGTGTAATATCACTGAGTGTACCTAGGAGGTGAGTGTAATATAACTGAGTGTACCTAGGAGGTAAGTGTAATATCACTGTGTGTACCTTGGAGGTGAGTGTAATATCACTGTGTGTACCTATGAGGAGAGTGTAATATCACTGTGTGTAGCAGGAGGTGAGTGTAATATCACTGTGTGTACCTAGGAGGTAAGTGTAATATCACTGTGTGTACCTAGGAGGTGAGTGTAATATCATTGTGTGTACTTAGGAGGTGAGTGTAATATCACTGAGTGTACCTAGGAGTTGAGTGTAATATCACTGTGTGTACCTAGGAGGTGAGTGTACTATCACTGTGTGTACCTAGGAGGTGAGTGTAATATCATTGAGTGTACCTAGGAGGTGAGTGTAATATCACTGTGTGTACCTAAGAGGTGGTGAGTGTAATATCACTGTGTGTACCTAGGAGGTGAGTGTAATATCACTGTGTGTACGTAGGAGGTAAGTGAGTGTAATATCACTGTGTGTACCTAGGAGGTGAGTGTAATATCACTGTGTGTACCTAGGAGGTGAGTGTAATATCACTGTGTGTACCTAGAAGGTAAGTGTAATATCACTGTGTGTACCAAGGAGGTGAGTGTATTATCACTGTGTGTAGCTAGGAGGTGAGTGTAATATCACTGTGTGTACCTAGGAGGTGAGTGTAATATCACTGTGTGTACCTAGGAGGTGAGTGTAATATCACTGTGTGTACCTAGGAGGTGAGTGTAATATCATTGAGTGTACCTAGGAGGTAAGTGTAATATCACTGTGTGTACCTAGGAGGTGAGTGTAATATCATTGAGTGTACCTAGGAGGTGAGTGTAATATCACTGAGTGTACCTAGGAGTTGAGTGTAATATCACTGTGTGTACCTAGGAGGTGAGTGTACTATCACTGTGTGTACCTAGGAGGTGAGTGTAATATCATTGAGTGTACCTAGGAGGTGAGTGTAATATCACTGTGTGTACCTAGGTGGTGAGTGTAATATCACTGTGTGTACCTAGGAGGTGAGTGTAATATCACTGTGTGTACGTAGGAGGTGAGTGAGTGTAATATCACTCTGTGTACCTAGGAGGTGAGTGTAATATCACTGTGTGTACCTAGAAGGTGAGTGTAATATCACTGTGTGTACCAAGGAGGTGAGTGTATTATCACTGTGTGTACCTAGGAGGTGAGTGTAATATCACTGTGTGTACCTAGGAGGTGAGTGTAATATCACTGTGTGTACCTAGGAGGTGAGTGTAATATCACTGTGTGTACCTAGGAGGTGAGTGTAATATCACTGTGTGTACCTAGGAGGTGAGTGTAATATCACTGAGTGTACCTAGGAGGTGAGTGTAATATCACTGTGTGTACCTAGGAGGTGAGTGTAATATCACTGTGTGTACCTAGGAGGTGAGTGTAATATCACTGAGTGTGCCTAGGAGGTGAGTGTAATATCACTGTGTGTACCTAGGAGGTGAGTGTAATATCACTGAGTGTGCCTAGGAGGTGAGTGTAATATCACTGAGTGTACCTAGGAGGTGAGTGTAATATCACTGTGTGTACCTAGGAGGTGAGTGTAATATCACTGTTTGTACCTAGGAGGTGAGTGTAATATCACTGTGTGTGCCTAGGAGGTGAGTGTAATATCACTGTGTGTACCTAAGAGGTGAGTGTACTATCACTGTGTGTACCAGGAGGTGAGTGTAATATCACTGAGTGTACTTAGGAGGTGAGTGTAATATCACTGTGTGTACCTAGGAGGTGAGTGTAATATCACTGTGTGTACCTAGGAGGTGAGTGTAATATCACTGTGTGTACGTAGGAGGTGAGTGAGTGTAATATCACTGTGTGTACCTAGGAGGTGAGTGTAATATCACTGTGTGTACCTAGAAGGTGAGTGTAATATCACTGTGTGTACCAAGGAGGTGAGTGTAATATAACTGTGTGTACCTAGGAGGTGAGTGTAATATTACTGAGTGCACCTAGGAGGTGAGTGTAATATCACTGAGTGTACCTAGGAGGTGAGTGTAATATTACTGAGTGCACCTAGGAGGTGAGTGTAATATCACTGTGTGTACCTAGGAGGTGAGTGTAATATCACTGTGTGTACCTAGGAGGTGAGTGTAATATCACTGTGTGTACCTAGGAGGTAAGTGTAATATCACTGTGTGTACCTAGGAGGTGAGTGTAATATCACTGTGTGTACCTAGGAGGTGAGTGTAATATCACTGTGTGTACCTAGGAGGTGAGTGTAATATCACTGAGTGTACCTAGGAGGTGAGTGTAATATCACTGTGTGTACCTAGGAGGTGAGTGTAATATCACTGTGTGTACCTAGGAGGTGAGTGTAATATCACTGTGTGTACCTAAGAGGTGAGTGTACTATCACTGTGTGTACCAGGAGGTGAGTGTAATATAACTGAGTGTACTTAGGAGGTGAGTGTAATATCACTGAGTGTACCTAGGAGGTGAGTGTAATATAACTGAGTGTACCTAGGAGGTGAGTGTAATATCACTGTGTGTACCTAGGAGGAGAGTGTAATATCACTGTGTGTAGCAGGAGGTGAGTGTAATATCACTGTGTGTACCTAGGAGGTAAGTGTAATATCACTGTGTGTACCTAGGAGGTAAGTGTAATATCATTGAGTGTACCTAGGAGGTGAGTGTAATATCACTGAGTGTACCTAGGAGTTGAGTTTAATATCACTGTGTGTACCTAGGAGGTGAGTGTACTATCACTGTGTGTACCTAGGAGGTGAGTGTAATATCATTAAGTGTACCTAGGAGGTGAGTGTAATATCACTGTGTGTACCTAGGTGGTGAGTGTAATATCACTGTGTGTACCTAGGAGGTGAGTGTAATATCACTGTGTGTACGTAGGAGGTGAGTGAGTGTAATATCACTGTGTGTACCTAGGAGGTGAGTGTAATATCACTGTGTGTACCTAGAAGGTGAGTGTAATATCACTGTGTGTACCAAGGAGGTGAGTGTATTATCACTGTGTGTACCTAGGAGGTGAGTGTAATATCACTGTGTGTACCTAGGAGGTGAGTGTAATATCACTGTGTGTACCTAGGAGGTGAGTGTAATATCACTGTGTGTACCTAGGAGGTGAGTGTAATATCACTGTGTGTACCTAGGAGGTAAGTGTAATATCACTGAGTGTGCCTAGGAGGTGAGTGTAATATCACTGTGTGTACCTAAGAGGTGAGTGTACTATCACTGTGTGTACCAGGAGGTGAGTGTAATATCACTGAGTGTACTTAGGAGGTGAGTGTAATATCACTGTGTGTACCTAGGAGGTGAGTGTAATATCACTGTGTGTACCTAGGAGGTGAGTGTAATATCACTGTGTGTACGTAGGAGGTGAGTGAGTGTAATATCACTGTGTGTACCTAGGAGGTGAGTGTAATATCACTGTGTGTACCTAGAAGGTGAGTGTAATATCACTGTGTGTACCAAGGAGGTGAGTGTAATATTACTGTGTGTACCTAGGAGGTGAGTGTAATATTACTGAGTGCACCTAGGAGGTGAGTGTAATATCACTGAGTGTACCTAGGAGGTGAGTGTAATATTACTGAGTGCACCTAGGAGGTGAGTGTAATATCACTGTGTGTACCTAGGAGGTGAGTGTAATATCACTGTGTGTACCTAGGAGGTGAGTGTAATATCACTGTGTGTACCTAGGAGGTGAGTGTAATATCACTGTGTGTACCTAGGAGGTGAGTGTAATATCACTGTGTGTACCTAGGAGGTGAGTGTAATATCACCGAGTGTACCTAGGAGGTGAGTGTAATATCACTGAGTGTACCTAAGAGGTGAGTGTAATATCACTGAGTGTACCTAGGAGGTGAGTGTAATATCACTGTGTGTACCTAGGAGGTGAGTGTAATATCACTGTGTGTACCTAGGAGGTGAGTGTAATATCACTGTGTGTACCTAGGAGGTGAGTGTAATATCACTGAGTGTACCTAGGAGGTGAGTGTAATATCACTGAGTGTACCTAGGAGGTGAGTGTAATATCACTGAGTGTACCTAGGAGGTGAGTGTAATATCACTGAGTGTACCTAGGAGGTGAGTGTAATATCACTGAGTGTACCTAGGAGGTGAGTGTAATATCACTGTGTGTACCTAGAGTGAGTGTAATATCACTGAGTGTACCTAGGAGGTGAGTGTAATATCACTGTGTGTACCTAGGAGGTGAGTGTAATATCACTGAGTGCACCTAGGAGGTGAGTGTAATATCACTGTGTGTACCTAGGAGGTGAGTGTAATATCACTGTGTGTACCTAGGAGGTGAGTGTAATATCACTGAGTGTACCTAAGAGGTGAGTGTAATATCACTGTGTGTACCTAGGAGGTGAGTGTAATATCACTGTGTGTACCTAGGAGGTGAGTGTAATATCACTGTGTGTACTAGGAGGTGAGTGTAATATCACTGAGTGTACCTAGGAGGTGAGTGTAATATCACTGTGTGTACCTAGGAGGTGAGTGTAATATCACTGTGTGTACTAGGAGGTGAGTGTAATATCACTGTGTGTACCTAGGAGGTGAGTGTAATATCACTGAGTGTACCTAGGAGGTGAGTGTAATATCACTGTGTGTACCTAGGAGGTGAGTGTAATATCACTGTGTGTACTAGGAGGTGAGTGTAATATCACTGAGTGTACTAGGAGGTGAGTGTAATATCACTGAGTGTACTTAGGAGGTGAGTGTAATATCACTGTGTGTACTTAGGAGGTGAGTGTAATATCACTGAGTGTACGTAGGAGGTGAGTGAAATATCACTGAGTGTACCTAGGAGGTGAGTGTAATATCACTGAGTGTACCTAGGAGGTGAGTGTAATATCACTGAGTGTACCTAGGAGGTGAGTGTAATATCACTGAGTGTACCTAGGAGGTGAGTGTAAATATCACTGAGTGTACCTAAGAGGTGAGTGTAATATCACTGTGTGTACCTAGGAGGTGAGTGTAATATCACTGAGTGTACCTAGGAGGTGAGTGTAATATCACTGTGTGTACCTAGAAGGTGAGTGTAATATCATTGAGTGTACCTAGGAGGTGAGTGTAATATCACTGAGTGTACCTAGGAGTTGAGTGTAATATCACTAAGTGTACCTAGGAGGTTAGTGTAATATCACTGTGTGTACCTTGGAGGTGAGTGTAATATCACTGAGTGTACCAAGAAGGTGAGTGTACTATAACTGTGTGTACCTAGAAGGTGAGTGTAATATCATTGAGTGTACCTAGGAGGTGAGTGTAATATCACTGAGTGTACCTAGGAGTTGAGTGTAATATCACTAAGTGTACCTAGGAGGTTAGTGTAATATCACTGTGTGTACCTTGGAGGTGAGTGTAATATCACTGAGTGTACCAAGAAGGTGAGTGTACTATAACTGTGTGTACCTAGGAGGTGAGTGTACTATCACTGTGTGTACCTAGGAGTGAGTGTAATATCATTGAGTGTACCTAGGAGGTGAGTGTAATATCACTGTGTGTACCTAGGAGGTGAGTGAGTGTAATATCACTGTGTGTACCTAGGAGGTGAGTGAGTGTAATATCACTGTGTGTACCTAGGAGGTGAGTGTAATATCACTGAGTGTGCCTAGGAGGTGAGTGTAATATCACTAAGTGTACCTAGGAGGTTAGTGTAATATCACTGTGTGTACCTTGGAGGTGAGTGTAATATCACTGAGTGTACCAAGAAGGTGAGTGTACTATAACTGTGTGTACCTAGGAGGTGAGTGTACTATCACTGTGTGTACCTAGGAGGTGAGTGTAATATCATTGAGTGTACCTAGGAGGTGAGTGTAATATCACTGTGTGTACCTAGGAGGTGAGTGAGTGTAATATCACTGTGTGTACCTAGGAGGTGAGTGAGTGTAATATCACTGTGTGTACCTAGGAGGTGAGTGTAATATCACTGAGTGTGCCTAGGAGGTGAGTGTAATATCACTGTGTGTACCTAGAAGGTGAGTGTAATATCACTGTGTGTACCAAGGAGGTGAGTGTAATATCACTGTGTGTACCTAAGAGGTGAGTGTACTATCACTGTGTGTACCAGGAGGTGAGTGTAATATCACTGAGTGTACCTAGGAGGTGAGTGTAATATCACTGAGTGTACCTAAGAGGTGAGTGTAATATCACTGAGTGTACCTAGGAGGTGAGTGTAATATCACTGAGTGTACCTAGGAGGTGAGTGTAATATCACTGTGTGTACCTAGGAGGTGAGTGTAATATCACTGAGTGTACCTAAGAGGTGAGTGTAATATCACTGTGTGTACCTAGGAGGTGAGTGTAATATCACTGAGTGTACCTAGGAGGTGAGTGTAATATCACTGAGTGTACCTAGGAGGTGAGTGTAATATCACTGAGTGTACCTAGGAGGTGAGTGTAATATCACTGAGTGTACCTAAGAGGTGAGTGTAATATCACTGTGTGTACCTAGGAGGTGAGTGTAATATCACTGAGTGTACCTAGGAGGTGAGTGTAATATCACTGTGTGTACCTAGAAGGTGAGTGTAATATCATTGAGTGTACCTAGGAGGTGAGTGTAATATCACTGAGTGTACCTAGGAGTTGAGTGTAATATCACTAAGTGTACCTAGGAGGTTAGTGTAATATCACTGTGTGTACCTTGGAGGTGAGTGTAATATCACTGAGTGTACCAAGAAGGTGAGTGTACTATAACTGTGTGTACCTAGGAGGTGAGTGTACTATCACTGTGTGTACCTAGGAGGTGAGTGTAATATCATTGAGTGTACCTAGGAGGTGAGTGTAATATCACTGTGTGTACCTAGGAGGTGAGTGAGTGTAATATCACTGTGTGTACCTAGGAGGTGAGTGAGTGTAATATCACTGTGTGTACCTAGGAGGTGAGTGTAATATCACTGAGTGTTCTAGGAGGTGAGTGTAATATCACTGTGTGTACCTAGAAGGTGAGTGTAATATCACTGTGTGTACCAAGGAGGTAAGTGTAATATCACTGTGTGTACCTAAGAGGTGAGTGTACTATCACTGTGTGTACCAGGAGGTGAGTGTAATATAACTGAGTGTACTTAGGAGGTGAGTGTAATATCACTGAGTGTACCTAGGAGGTGAGTGTAATATAACTGAGTGTACCTAGGAGGTAAGTGTAATATCACTGTGTGTACCTTGGAGGTGAGTGTAATATCACTGTGTGTACCTATGAGGAGAGTGTAATATCACTGTGTGTAGCAGGAGGTGAGTGTAATATCACTGTGTGTACCTAGGAGGTAAGTGTAATATCACTGTGTGTACCTAGGAGGTGAGTGTAATATCATTGTGTGTACTTAGGAGGTGAGTGTAATATCACTGAGTGTACCTAGGAGTTGAGTGTAATATCACTGTGTGTACCTAGGAGGTGAGTGTACTATCACTGTGTGTACCTAGGAGGTGAGTGTAATATCATTGAGTGTACCTAGGAGGTGAGTGTAATATCACTGTGTGTACCTAAGAGGTGGTGAGTGTAATATCACTGTGTGTACCTAGGAGGTGAGTGTAATATCACTGTGTGTACGTAGGAGGTAAGTGAGTGTAATATCACTGTGTGTACCTAGGAGGTGAGTGTAATATCACTGTGTGTACCTAGGAGGTGAGTGTAATATCACTGTGTGTACCTAGAAGGTGAGTGTAATATCACTGTGTGTACCAAGGAGGTGAGTGTATTATCACTGTGTGTAGCTAGGAGGTGAGTGTAATATCACTGTGTGTACCTAGGAGGTGAGTGTAATATCACTGTGTGTACCTAGGAGGTGAGTGTAATATCACTGTGTGTACCTAGGAGGTGAGTGTAATATCATTGAGTGTACCTAGGAGGTAAGTGTAATATCACTGTGTGTACCTAGGAGGTGAGTGTAATATCATTGAGTGTACCTAGGAGGTGAGTGTAATATCACTGAGTGTACCTAGGAATTGAGTGTAATATCACTGTGTGTACCTAGGAGGTGAGTGTACTATCACTGTGTGTACCTAGGAGGTGAGTGTAATATCATTGAGTGTACCTAGGAGGTGAGTGTAATATCACTGTGTGTACCTAGGTGGTGAGTGTAATATCACTGTGTGTACCTAGGAGGTGAGTGTAATATCACTGTGTGTACGTAGGAGGTGAGTGAGTGTAATATCACTCTGTGTACCTAGGAGGTGAGTGTAATATCACTGTGTGTACCTAGAAGGTGAGTGTAATATCACTGTGTGTACCAAGGAGGTGAGTGTATTATCACTGTGTGTACCTAGGAGGTGAGTGTAATATCACTGTGTGTACCTAGGAGGTGAGTGTAATATCACTGTGTGTACCTAGGAGGTGAGTGTAATATCACTGTGTGTACCTAGGAGGTGAGTGTAATATCACTGTGTGTACCTAGGAGGTGAGTGTAATATCACTGAGTGTACCTAGGAGGTGAGTGTAATATCACTGTGTGTACCTAGGAGGTGAGTGTAATATCACTGTGTGTACCTAGGAGGTGAGTGTAATATCACTGAGTGTGCCTAGGAGGTGAGTGTAATATCACTGTGTGTACCTAGGAGGTGAGTGTAATATCACTGAGTGTGCCTAGGAGGTGAGTGTAATATCACTGAGTGTACCTAGGAGGTGAGTGTAATATCACTGTGTGTACCTAGGAGGTGAGTGTAATATCACTGTTTGTACCTAGGAGGTGAGTGTAATATCACTGTGTGTGCCTAGGAGGTGAGTGTAATATCACTGTGTGTACCTAAGAGGTGAGTGTACTATCACTGTGTGTACCAGGAGGTGAGTGTAATATCACTGAGTGTACTTAGGAGGTGAGTGTAATATCACTGTGTGTACCTAGGAGGTGAGTGTAATATCACTGTGTGTACCTAGGAGGTGAGTGTAATATCACTGTGTGTACGTAGGAGGTGAGTGAGTGTAATATCACTGTGTGTACCTAGGAGGTGAGTGTAATATCACTGAGTGCACCTAGAAGGTGAGTGTAATATCACTGTGTGTACCAAGGAGGTGAGTGTAATATCACTGTGTGTACCTAGGAGGTGAGTGTAATATTACTGAGTGCACCTAGGAGGTGAGTGTAATATCACTGAGTGTACCTAGGAGGTGAGTGTAATATTACTGAGTGCACCTAGGAGGTGAGTGTAATATCACTGTGTGTACCTAGGAGGTGAGTGTAATATCACTGTGTGTACCTAGGAGGTGAGTGTAATATCACTGTGTGTACCTAGGAGGTAAGTGTAATATCACTGTGTGTACCTAGGAGGTGAGTGTAATATCACTGTGTGTACCTAGGAGGTGAGTGTAATATCACTGTGTGTACCTAGGAGGTGAGTGTAATATCACTGAGTGTACCTAGGAGGTGAGTGTAATATCACTGTGTGTACCTAGGAGGTGAGTGTAATATCACTGTGTGTACCTAGGAGGTGAGTGTAATATCACTGTGTGTACCTAAGAGGTGAGTGTACTATCACTGTGTGTACCAGGAGGTGAGTGTAATATAACTGAGTGTACTAGGAGGTGAGTGTAATATCACTGAGTGTACCTAGGAGGTGAGTGTAATATAACTGAGTGTACCTAGGAGGTGAGTGTAATATCACTGTGTGTACCTTGGAGGTGAGTGTAATATCACTGTGTGTACCTAGGAGGAGACTGTAATATCACTGTGTGTAGCAGGAGGTGAGTGTAATATCACTGTGTGTACCTAGGAGGTAAGTGTAATATCACTGTGTGTACCTAGGAGGTAAGTGTAATATCATTGAGTGTACCTAGGAGGTGAGTGTAATATCACTGAGTGTACCTAGGAGTTGAGTTTAATATCACTGTGTGTACCTAGGAGGTGAGTGTACTATCACTGTGTGTACCTAGGAGGTGAGTGTAATATCATTAAGTGTACCTAGGAGGTGAGTGTAATATCACTGTGTGTACCTAGGTGGTGAGTGTAATATCACTGTGTGTACCTAGGAGGTGAGTGTAATATCACTGTGTGTACGTAGGAGGTGAGTGAGTGTAATATCACTGTGTGTACCTAGGAGGTGAGTGTAATATCACTGTGTGTACCTAGAAGGTGAGTGTAATATCACTGTGTGTACCAAGGAGGTGAGTGTATTATCACTGTGTGTACCTAGGAGGTGAGTGTAATATCACTGTGTGTACCTAGGAGGTGAGTGTAATATCACTGTGTGTACCTAGGAGGTGAGTGTAATATCACTGTGTGTACCTAGGAGGTGAGTGTAATATCACTGTGTGTACCTAGGAGGTAAGTGTAATATCACTGAGTGTGCCTAGGAGGTGAGTGTAATATCACTGTGTGTACCTAAGAGGTGAGTGTACTATCACTGTGTGTACCAGGAGGTGAGTGTAATATCACTGAGTGTACTTAGGAGGTGAGTGTAATATCACTGTGTGTACCTAGGAGGTGAGTGTAATATCACTGTGTGTACCTAGGAGGTGAGTGTAATATCACTGTGTGTACGTAGGAGGTGAGTGAGTGTAATATCACTGTGTGTACCTAGGAGGTGAGTGTAATATCACTGTGTGTACCTAGAAGGTGAGTGTAATATCACTGTGTGTACCAAGGAGGTGAGTGTAATATCACTGTGTGTACCTAGGAGGTGAGTGTAATATTACTGAGTGCACCTAGGAGGTGAGTGTAATATCACTGAGTGTACCTAGGAGGTGAGTGTAATATTACTGAGTGCACCTAGGAGGTGAGTGTAATATCACTGTGTGTACCTAGGAGGTGAGTGTAATATCACTGTGTGTACCTAGGAGGTGAGTGTAATATCACTGTGTGTACCTAGGAGGTGAGTGTAATATCACTGTGTGTACCTAGGAGGTGAGTGTAATATCACTGTGTGTACCTAGGAGGTGAGTGTAATATCACTGTGTGTACCTAGGAGGTGAGTGTAATATCACTGAGTGTACCTAGGAGGTGAGTGTAATATCACTGAGTGTACCTATTAGGTGAGTGTAATATCACTGTGTGTACCTAGGAGGTGAGTGTAATATCACTGAGTGTACGTAGGAGGTGAGTGTAATATCACTGAGTGTACCTAGGAGGTGAGTGTAATATCACTGTGTGTACCTAGGAGGTGAGTGTAATATCACTGAGTGTACGTAGGAGGTGAGTGTAATATCACTGAGTGTACCTAGGAGGTGAGTGTAATATCACTGTGTGTACCTAGGAGGTGAGTGTAATATCACTGTGTGTACCTAGGAGGTGAGTGTAATATCACTGTGTGTACCTAGGAGGTGAGTGTAATATCACTGTGTGTACCTAGGAGGTGAGTGAGTGTAATATCACTGTGTGTACCTAGGAGGTGAGTGTAATATCACTGTGTGTACCTAGAAGGTGAGTGTAATATCACTGTGTGTACCAAGGAGGTGAGTGTACTATCACTGAGTGTACCTAGGAGGTGAGTGTAATATCCCTGAGTGTACCAAGGAGGTGAGTGTAATATCACTGTGTGTACCTAGGAGGTGAGTGTAATATCACTGTGTGTACCTAGGAGGTGAGTGTAATATCACTGTGTGTACCTAGGAGGTGAGTGAGTGTAATATCACTGTGTGTACCTAGGAGGTGAGTGTAATATCACTGTGTGTACCAAGGAGGTGAGTGTACTATCACTGTGTGTACCTAGGAGGTGAGTGTAATATCACTGAGTGTACCAAGGAGGTGAGTGTAATATAACTGTGTGTACCTAGGAGGTTAGTGTAATATCACTGTGTGTACCTAGGTGGTGAGTATAATATCACAAGTGTACCAAGGAGGTGAGTATAATTTAATTGTGTGTACCTAGGAGGTGAGTGTAATATCACAAGTGTACCTGGAAAGTGAGTATAATGACAAGTGAGGCTTTTAGGACGAACGCACTTAAAGGGCGACAGGGTTTGTAACAAGCTGAGTAATTACCTGGTGTAGTTTATCATGGGGTGGGTTCCAGCCAATGGTTGCTCACCTGGGAGGGACCTTGATAGAATATAGCAGGCTGCACTTCCTGCTTGTGTTCACTTGCAGCACGAGATTCCTGTAGGAGACCCAGCAGCAAGAGAAACGGATAAGTACCACTTGTGGATTTATTCATTGTCTATTAAACTTTATTCCCATCTTCCCTCGTCTTTCACTTTATATTTTGCTCCTCTCTATTTATTGCTCTTCTCTCTCCTTGTTTCCACCCTCTTTTTTCTGCCTTTTTTCCTTTCTCCCAAATCCTTCTTTTTTCTCCTCTTATTCCTTTCCCTCTCTCCCCCGCTTTCCCATCTCTCCCCGCTGTCCTCCTCTGTTCTGCCAACATGCCCCGTCCCAGGAGAAATGCCCCACGCCCGGCGCGCCTCAGGTCCCCCTCCCCCCCTTGCTCCCGCCGCCATCTTGCCCCCTCTTCCTCCTCTCTTCCATCATCCTCCTTCCCTCCAGCCATCACCTCTAGCGGTGCCCCGCTTCTGGTCCCCCTTGCAGGTCATCCTCCCGTTGTTACAGCCGCACGGCGCGGCCGCGCCACCCCCTCTCTTCTCCCGGCCGGTTCGCGCATGCGCAGAACGCGCGCCCCATCGCGCCCGGCCGGGTCCCGCCACGCAGACTCCTCGGCATGGCTGGCCGCAGGGTCAGCCAGCGGCCCTGTCAGGGACAGCAGCGGTCAGCCCCAGCAGTGGCAGGCAGGCACCCCCCCTCCCCCGGCAGGCGGATATGCCCCCAGTCCTGTCAGGAGCAGGGGCCAGGCCCTAGACACCCTATGCCCCATCACCCCCCCTGAACCAGCAATGAGGGCTAGGTATCAGGAGCACAACCCTCCTGCCCCCCATCAATTGTCCTTCCCTCCCAGCCCATTTCTCCCCCATAGTAGTGGGGCATCTGCATGGGGGTCTAATCCAGGTAGGGATCATCAGGGTCCGAGCATGTCCCAGGCCCGTACCCCACCTCACGGGGACCACCGTCACCAACTAGGGGGGGGCACACTTCCCGCCAGGCACACAAGAGATTTTGGAGACAACACCCAGGCGCCGGTGTGGCCCTATTTTCAACGCCAGCGTATGTCCCCTCCGGCGTCTCGCCTATACACGTCTCATTGGGCCTCTTCCCCGGGGTACGGGGCGGGGGGGCCTTATTACGGGGGTCAGGGGGGTAGGTCCGACAATTTCGTAGTCGATTATCACCATTCCAGCGGCGGTAATTTCGGTTCAGGGCCCCCTCCCCTCCTGGGGGATAGCCGCTTACAGCGGAGGCGGGAGTCATTTTCAGCGTCCCCCATTACGGCCCGCGTGTCAGCCCCTAACCTCTCTACCGAAAACAGGGATAGTAACACGGCGCGGCGGCGCTTGGACTATTTACCCAGACATCAGATGACTGTCCCCCTTTCCGTTTCAGAGCCTATTGTTATGCATCCGGAGACGAGGGTCGGCAGTCGCGACCGTCCGTGTGCTGAGGCTCAGGATCAGACGACGGCAGAACGGAGGGAGGAAGAGACCCAGGACACGTCAGGAGGACAGGCCACAGCTGTGTCGCTAGGGCAGACGTCTGTCGGTGATGGGAATCCTGCTCCTGCTGGTGAGTCCAGTTCCGCTACTATACATAAGTCACACTTGTTGGATTCACCCGTCCTCTCCACAGATAGTGAGTCCTCTGGCTCGGGTGATAGACCCAGGAAACTAATTAAGTTGTTGGAGACTGAATTGCTAGGTAAGCGGAGTAAGCACGCATCCCAGTCAGGAGACACAGATCTACCAGCGGTCCGTAGCGAGTTGGGGCAGGTAGAATCCCTTGAGATCACTCACGGTATTAGGCCCAGTGTGCGGGATAGAATCAGAAGGGGCAAGTACGTGGATATGTACTCGTTAACCGGCGAGGATAAGAAGGCGCTGGCAGCAGCCTGTGAAAAATCGGGCATGGGGGAGGAGAAGTACAGATCCTTCTCTAGATGGGCGAATGCATTTTCCATTTTCGCCACAATATATCTAGAGTCCAGGCCCAGCGAGCAAGCGGAGGTGTGGAGATATATGCACTTGATTAGCGGGATGTTCATAAAGGACGGCCCGGTAATCTGGAGAGCATATGACGAGCTTTTCAGGAAGCGGATGAGCGGGCGAGAGAAGCTTCCGCTCGGATATAAGGACATTGACACATGGTTGGAGCTAATGAGGCCTAGCAATCAGACTGCAGAGGGTAGCGCAGGTAGACGGTTTCAAGGGCCGGGGAGGGCGCAAAACGCCCTCCCCCCGAAAGGAAGGTGTTATGATTTTAATGCAGGGGCCTGTCAAAGAGGTTCACTCTGCAGATTCAGGCACACTTGTACAGCCTGCGGCGGCCATCATCCAGCCACCGATTGTGCCAAGGCTCGGGGAAGTGGAGGAAGGGGAAGAGGCGCTGGTTCGACTCTGCCGAGTCAAGGGGCCATCGCCAATTGATCTGACCGAGCTGGACAAGTGGCTGTCGTGGTTTGATGATAGGGAGACCGCGGCCCTACTCCACGACGGCTTCCATTTTGGCTTCAAACTTCCGGTTCAGGGTAGCATTTCCACAGCAGCTCCGGTGAATCTAAAATCTGCGCTCGCTTTCCCGGAGGTGCTAGACGAAAAAATAGGCAAGGAGGTTGGTTTGGGTCGCATGATCGGCCCGTTCCGACTCCCTCCTATTCCCAACCTCATTTTGTCCCCGGTAGGCGTAGTTCCCAAGAAAACAGAGGGAAAGTTTAGACTGATCCAGCACCTGTCTTATCCCGCTGGTCAGTCGGTTAACGATGCAATTGACGTTAATCTCAGTTCAGTCAGTTACCAGTCATTTGAATCGGCTCTAGCCCTGGTGCAGGAATGCGGCAGGGGCTCATTGCTGGCCAAAGTGGATATCGAATCGGCCTTTAGATTGTTACCCCTTCACCCCGAGTCGTACCAATTCATGGGTTTTCGGCATCGTGGTGGATACTATATCGATCGCTGTCTTCCCATGGGTTGTTCGATTTCATGTGCACTATTCGAGAAATTCAGCAGTTTCTTGCACTGGTGCATTCAGGCGGGGACGGGGTGTCGGTGGATTGCGCACTATTTGGATGACTTCTTGGTGATCGGGCCTCCTGACTCCACGAGTTGTCGTGATACCCTTTTTTCCACGGAGGCGTTGTTTAGGGTGTTAGGCGTTCCCATCGCAGCAGACAAGACAGAGGGCCCTACTACGTGCCTATCATTCCTCGGGATCGAGATCGACACGAAGGCAGGGTTCTGTAGGCTCCCAGAGGATAAGGTTACTAAGATGTACGAGGCCATTGCGGAAGTGTTAGAGGCAAACGCTAGTCCCTGAGGCAGATACAGTCCTTGTTGGGGCGGTTCAACTTTGCTTGCCGGGTGATCCCCATGGGGAGGGTTTTCTGTAGGAAGCTGCAAAGAGCCACAGCAGGTAGGAGTAGGCCACACACAATCATAAGCCTATCCAAAGTGGTTAGGGAGGATCTGCAGATATGGCTCATTTTCCTTAGGGGTTTCAATGGCAAGCGTATCTGGCCGTCACCTCCGGTAACAAACTCTCAAATCAATTTGTTCACGGACGCTGCAGGGGCTTCCGGTTTTGGGGCTTATCTCGACGGACACTGGTGTGCGGAGGAATGGCCTGAGGAGTGGCATAGGGACGGTATCACTAGGAACTTGTTGGTTCTCGAACTGTTCCCGATTGTGGTAGCAATCGAACTGTGGGCTCCCGCTTTGCGGGGTAAGCACATAGTCTTTTGGTGTGACAATATGGGGGTGGTCCAGTCCATCAATAAGCAGAGCGCTTCGGCCCAACATGCAATTTCGCTGCTGCGTCACCTAGTTCTGCGCTGTCTACAGTATGACATCTCGTTCAGGGCTGAACATGTCCCGGGGGTGCAGAATTGCCTAGCTGACGCGTTATCTCGTTTCCATTGGAGCAGGTTTCGCAACCTGGCTCCTCAAGCGGACGATGTTGGTACCCCGTGTCCTCCTTGTGTTTGGCAGATCATCAAGCCGGCATAAGAGGGCTCGCGGAACAAGCAATAGCTCCCTCCACCCTGAAAACATATCAGTCGGCGTGGAGACGGTGGTTGCTTTTCAGCAGACAAAAGGACCAATCAGAGGCAGGTCAGCAAGATGCCATGCTAGCCTTTATGTGGGATAGGTACTCGGAGGGAGATTCAAGGACTACTATGGCATCCACCCTGGCCGGGATATCATTTATGGCTAAGCTGCACGGTTACCCTGACGTCACAAAAGGATTTTTGATTAATAAGGCTCTGAGGGGATGGGGGAGAGTCCGTCCCTCTCATGCCGATACCCGTTTACCGATTACCTCTAACATTCTGGAAGATCTGATAGGGAATGTGGGGTTGGTTACCTTAGATAGTTACGAGAAACTTTTATTTAGTTTGGCCTTTTCCATGGCTTATTTTGGAGCCTTTCGCATTTCAGAGTTGGTAGCCAGGTCCAGGGGACATCAGGGGTCAGGTTTGAGAGTGGAGCATGTCAGTCTGGGCGAAGGGATCTTAGCCTGCAAAATAGTTAAATCAAAGACTGACCAAAGTGGCAGGGGATCATGGGTCCAGTTAACCTCTCAGCAGCCATGTCTTATTTGCCCGGTCAGGTTAGCATCATTGTTTATGAGTAAAAGACCTCATGCTAATTTGTTTCTGTGTCACGCTAATGGTATACCGTTGACAAAATATCAATTCGCGACCATTTTAAAACGTACCTTGCAGTCTATTAATCTAAACAGTACATTATACGGGACACACTCATTTAGGATCGGTGCAGCTACATCCGCTGCCTTGGCAGGTTCTTCTAGCGAAGCTATAAAAGCACTGGGGCGATGGAAATCTGCGGCTTTTAAGTCATATGTTAGAATTGACAAGGTTGTTGACTGATGTTGTAATGTTTAATCAATTTTGGTTTTTTACAGTTTTTTCTTTTCTATCTTTACTTCTCTCCTGAGTCTTCAACCGTCCCATCCCATTTCCCTACCCATCCCATCTTCTCCCTCCATTTGGTGGGCTACCCTGGGCCTTTCCGCTCGCCGCTTTAACGTGGGGCGCGAAGGGATTTTCACCCGGGTTTCCCTGGGCGTAAGTCCTGATTAGTGGTGTGCTGCCGGGGTTTTTCCGGGTGTTGTTTACCTTCGCCTGGGTGGTCTGCCCCCCATATGTGTGTCCTCCCTCCCCCCCCCTCTTGTGATCGAATTTTCCGCGTACTATTCTTCTCATACCTTCCTATACCAAACCTGGCTGTCTTCCCAACTTCAAGGTATGGTTGTTAACACGGTTTTTCTGATTTCAGGTGATGGTGTTCCAGCTAAGGTGGTGTGGATCATCGGTCATTCATTTATATTTTGGGCCGCTGGCCACCCTGGGTCTAAGGTTATTCCGAATCATGGCGGTACGGTTATAAGATGGTGGGGGAAAAGAGGTTTAGGCTGGCCGGATATTATTCCGTGGTTGACAAGGCTCATTAGACAACAAGGCCCACCTGACGTTCTGGTAGTACATGCAGGAGGTAATGATTTGGGAAAAGGAAAGTCCTTAGATCTCATCATAGTAATTCGGGAGGACCTGCGACGAATACACGAGGCGTGGCCTGATATCATTATTGGTTGGTCGGCTTTAATTCCCCGATTAGCATGGAGAACGACCATTCCCTTAAAGAAAATGACGGTTATGGTTAGGAAGTTAAATAGCGCCATCCGGAAGGTAGTTCGGTCCTTGGGAGGTATAGTCATCGACCATCCGGGGTTGGGGGTGGAGTCACCACACCTTTTTAGACGGGACGGCGTTCACCTTAACGAAGAGGGTATGAAGCTCTTCATAGATAGGATCTGCGGGGGAGTGGCGGCGTGTTTCGGTTAGTTGGTGGCGGGCTGCGGCGTCTGTAGGGCGCAGCGGGGTAGGAAGTTAATGGGCGCACGGGTAGTTGGTCGTAGGTCACTGCCCCCTTTGAAGCATCAGTAACTCCTTTTGGTCCTTCGGTGAGGAGGGTCCCTGTTCGGCTCGGTGAGGGAGGGCAGTGTGAGTTGTAAGGGGCAGTCACTCTGACGTCAACTCAGCGCTAAGTATGTAGGGATTTGTTCCCCGTGATTTGAGGACTCACGGTGGTTTGCGCCAGTCCACTAAGTGATCTTGTGTTATCAGCTCGTGAGCTGTTACGCAGTGCTCTTTCTCCGCCACCATAGGTTTTAGTTAATATAGAATCCTTACAATAAAATTCCTGCCATTTTTTTAATAACTTATCCAGGTCTACGCGTCTTTATTTGCATGCAATGTTTAAAGTTTAAGGTTGATGTGAAGTTTGTGGGAACATACACAGTGAGCCCTTTATGACAAGTGAGGCTTTTAGGACGAACGCACTTAAAGGGCGACAGGGTTTGTAACAAGCTGAGTAATTACCTGGTGTAGTTTATCATGGGGTGGGTTCCAGCCAATGGTTGCTCACCTGGGAGGGACCTTGATAGAATATAGCAGGCTGCACTTCCTGCTTGTGTTCACTTGCAGCACGAGATCCCACCCTCCCATCCCTCAATTTTAGTGGGGTCTTTTAAAGTGGGGTAGGAAGGCACTGCGTTCAGCGGCTGATTAATGGGCGCACGGGTAGTTGGTCGTAGGTCACTGCCCCCTTTGAAGCATCAGTAACTCCTTTTGGTCCTTCGGTGAGGAGGGTCCCTGTTCGGCTCGGTGAGGGAGGGCAGTGTGAGTTGTAAGGGGCAGTCACTCTGACGTCAACTCAGCGCTAAGTATGTAGGGATTTGTTCCCCGTGATTTGAGGACTCACGGCGGTTTGCGCCAGTCCACTAAGTGATCTTGTGTTATCAGCTCGTGAGCTGTTACGCAGTGCTCTTTCTCCGCCACCATAGGTTTTAGTTAATATAGAATCCTTACAATAAAATTCCTGCCATTTTTTTTAATAACTTATCCAGGTCTACGCGTCTTTATTTGCATGCAATGTTTAAAGTTTAAGGTTGATGTGAAGTTTGTGGAAACATACACAGTGAGCCCTTTATATCACAAGTGTACCTAGGAGGTGAGTGTAATGTATCATCACTATCAACAACATTTATTTCTATAAAGCCAGTAAATTCCTTTACAGGTTCGAACAAACACAGTAATAAAACAATAATGGGTAATACAGACAGACAGAGAGGTAAGAAGGCCCTGCTCCCAAACTTACCCTCTATGGGACGATGGGACATTGATACATGACAGTAAGTGCTACATATTGCATACTGGTCCAGCCAGATTGCAAAGGTAAAAAGTGCTTAGTGGTCTATATGATTAGGCACACAGCAATGTTGGTCAGAGGGTTATTGTCTTGTGTGAACTGTGTAGAGGATAGTAGTAGGGTAACCTAGGGAAGTTAAGAGGGTAGTTGAGGAATATTATAAGCTTGCCTGAAGAGGTGGGTTTTCAGAGAACGAATGAAGATATGAAGACTAGTGTAATATCACTGTGTGTACCAAGGAGGTGAGTGTACTATCACTGAGTGTACCTAGGAGGTGAGTGTAATATCCCTGAGTGTACCAAGGAGGTGAGTGTAATATCACTGTGTGTACCTAGGAGGTGAGTGTAATATCACTGTGTGTACCTAGGAGGTGAGTGTAATATCACTGTGTGTACCTAGGAGGTGAGTGAGTGTAATATCACTGTGTGTACCTAGGAGGTGAGTGTAATATCACTGTGTGTACCAAGGAGGTGAGTGTACTATCACTGTGTGTACCTAGGAGGTGAGTGTAATATCACTGAGTGTACCAAGGAGGTGAGTGTAATATAACTTTGTGTACCTAGGAGGTTAGTGTAATATCACTGTGTGTACCTAGGTGGTGAGTATAATATCACAAGTGTACCAAGGAGGTGAGTATAATTTAATTGTGTGTGTACCTAGGAGGTAAGTGTAATATCACAAGTGTACCTGGAAAGTGAGTATAATGACAAGTGAGGCTTTTAGGACGAACGCACTTAAAGGGCGACAGGGTTTGTAACAAGCTGAGTAATTACCTGGTGTAGTTTATCATGGGGTGGGTTCCAGCCAATGGTTGCTCACCTGGGAGGGACCTTGATAGAATATAGCAGGCTGCACTTCCTGCTTGTGTTCACTTGCAGCACGAGATTCCTGTAGGAGACCCAGCAGCAAGAGAAACGGATAAGTACCACTTGTGGATTTATTCATTGTCTATTAAACTTTATTCCCATCTTCCCTCGTCTTTCACTTTATATTTTGCTCCTCTCTATTTATTGCTCTTCTCTCTCCTTGTTTCCACCCTCTTTTTTCTGCCTTTTTTCCTTTCTCCCAAATCCTTCTTTTTTCTCCTCTTATTCCTTTCCCTCTCTCCCCCGCTTTCCCATCTCTCCCCGCTGTCCTCCTCTGTTCTGCCAACATGCCCCGTCCCAGGAGAAATGCCCCACGCCCGGCGCGCCTCAGGTCCCCCTCCCCCCCCTCGCTCCCCGCCGCCATCTTGCCCCCTCTTCCTCCTCTCTTCCATCATCCTCCTTCCCTCCAGCCATCACCTCTAGCGGTGCCCCGCTTCTGGTCCCCCTTGCAGGTCATCCTCCTGTTGTTACAGCCGCACGGCGCGGCCTGGCCGCGCCACCCCCTCTCTTCTCCCGGCCGGTCGGTTCGCGCATGCGCAGAACGCGCGCCCCATCGCGCTCCGGCCGGGTCCCGCCACGCAGACTCCTCGGCATGGCTGGCCGCAGGGTCAGCCAGCGGCCCTGTCAGGGACAGCAGCGGTCAGCCCCAGCAGTGGCAGGCAGGCACCCCCCCCTCCCCCGGCAGGCGGATATGCCCCCAGTCCTGTCAGGAGCAGGGGCCAGGCCCTAGACACCCTATGCCCCATCACCCCCCCTGAACCAGCAATGAGGGCTAGGTATCAGGAGCACAACCCTCCTGCCCCCCATCAATTGTCCTTCCCTCCCAGCCCATTTCTCCCCCATAGTAGTGGGGCATCTGCATGGGGGTCTAATCCAGGTAGGGATCATCAGGGTCCGAGCATGTCCCAGGCCCGTACCCCACCTCACGGGGACCACCGTCACCAACTAGGGGGGGGCACACTTCCCGCCAGGCACACAAGAGATTTTGGAGACAACACCCAGGCGCCGGTGTGGCCCTATTTTCAACGCCAGCGTATGTCCCCTCCGGCGTCTCGCCTATACACGTCTCATTGGGCCTCTTCCCCGGGGTACGGGGCGGGGGGGCCTTATTACGGGGGTCAGGGGGGTAGGTCCGACAATTTCGTAGTCGATTATCACCATTCCAGCGGCGGTAATTTCGGCTCAGGGCCCCCTCCCCTCCTGGGGGATAGCCGCTTACAGCGGAGGCGGGAGTCATTTTCAGCGTCCCCCATTACGGCCCGCGTGTCAGCCCCTAACCTCTCTACCGAAAACAGGGATAGTAACACGGCGCGGCGGCGCTTGGACTATTTACTCAGACATCAGATGACTGTCCCCCTTTCCGTTTCAGAGGCTATTGTTATGCATCCGGAGACGAGGGTCGGCAGTCGCGACCGTCCGTGTGCTGAGGCTCAGGATCAGACGACGGCAGAACGGAGGGAGGAAGAGACCCAGGACACGTCAGGAGGACAGGCCACAGCTGTGTCGCTAGGGCAGACGTCTGTCGGTGATGGGAATCCTGCTCCTGCTGGTGAGTCCAGTTCCGCTACTATACATAAGTCACACTTGTTGGATTCACCCGTCCTCTCCACAGATAGTGAGTCCTCTGGCTCGGGTGATAGACCCAGGAAACTAATTAAGTTGTTGGAGACTGAATTGCTAGGTAAGCGGAGTAAGCACGCATCCCAGTCAGGAGACACAGATCTACCAGCGGTCCGTAGCGAGTTGGGGCAGGTAGAATCCCTTGAGATCACTCACGGTATTAGGCCCAGTGTGCGGGATAGAATCAGAAGGGGCAAGTACGTGGATATGTACTCGTTAACCGGCGAGGATAAGAAGGCGCTGGCAGCAGCCTGTGAAAAACCGGGCATGGGGGAGGAGAAGTACAGATCCTTCTCTAGATGGGCGAATGCATTTTCCATTTTCGCCACAATATATCTAGAGTCCAGGCCCAGCGAGCAAGCGGAGGTGTGGAGATATATGCACTTGATTAGCGGGATGTTCATAAAGGACGGCCCGGTAATCTGGAGAGCATATGACGAGCTTTTCAGGAAGCGGATGAGCGGGCGAGAGAAGCTTCCGCTCGGATATAAGGACATTGACACATGGTTGGAGCTAATGAGGCCTAGCAATCAGACTGCAGAGGGTAGTGCAGGTAGACGGTTTCAAGGGCCGGGGAGGGCGCAAAACGCCCTCCCCCCGAAAGGAAGGTGTTATGATTTTAATGCAGGGGCCTGTCAAAGAGGTTCACTCTGCAGATTCAGGCACACTTGTACAGCCTGCGGCGGCCATCATCCAGCCACCGATTGTGCCAAGGCTCGGGGAAGTGGAGGAAGGGGAAGAGGCGCTGGTTCGACTCTGCCGAGTCAAGGGGCCATCGCCAATTGATCTGACCGAGCTGGACAAGTGGCTGTCGTGGTTTGATGATAGGGAGACCGCGGCCCTACTCCACGACGGCTTCCATTTTGGCTTCAAACTTCCGGTTCAGGGTAGCATTTCCACAGCAGCTCCGGTGAATCTAAAATCTGCGCTCGCTTTCCCGGAGGTGCTAGACGAAAAAATAGGCAAGGAGGTTGGTTTGGGTCGCATGATCGGCCCGTTCCGACTCCCTCCTATTCCCAACCTCATTTTGTCCCCGGTAGGCGTAGTTCCCAAGAAAACAGAGGGAAAGTTTAGACTGATCCAGCACCTGTCTTATCCCGCTGGTCAGTCGGTTAACGATGCAATTGACGTTAATCTCAGTTCAGTCAGTTACCAGTCATTTGAATCGGCTCTAGCCCTGGTGCAGGAATGCGGCAGGGGCTCATTGCTGGCCAAAGTGGATATCGAATCGGCCTTTAGATTGTTACCCCTTCACCCCGAGTCGTACCAATTCATGGGTTTTCGGCATCGTGGTGGATACTATATCGATCGCTGTCTTCCCATGGGTTGTTCGATTTCATGTGCACTATTCGAGAAATTCAGCAGTTTCTTGCACTGGTGCATTCAGGCGGGGACGGGGTGTCGGTGGATTGCGCACTATTTGGATGACTTCTTGGTGATCGGGCCTCCTGACTCCACGAGTTGTCGTGATACCCTTTTTTCCACGGAGGCGTTGTTTAGGGTGTTAGGCGTTCCCATCGCAGCAGACAAGACAGAGGGCCCTACTACGTGCCTATCATTCCTCGGGATCGAGATCGACACGAAGGCAGGGTTCTGTAGGCTCCCAGAGGATAAGGTTACTAAGATGTACGAGGCCATTGCGGAAGTGTTAGAGGCAAACGCTAGTCCCCTGAGGCAGATACAGTCCTTGTTGGGGCGGTTCAACTTTGCTTGCCGGGTGATCCCCATGGGGAGGGTTTTCTGTAGGAAGCTGCAAAGAGCCACAGCAGGTAGGAGTAGGCCACACGCAATCATAAGCCTATCCAAAGTGGTTAGGGAGGATCTGCAGATATGGCTCATTTTCCTTAGGGGTTTCAATGGCAAGCGTATCTGGCCGTCACCTCCGGTAACAAACTCTCAAATCAATTTGTTCACGGACGCTGCAGGGGCTTCCGGTTTTGGGGCTTATCTCGACGGACACTGGTGTGCGGAGGAATGGCCTGAGGAGTGGCATAGGGACGGTATCACTAGGAACTTGTTGGTTCTCGAACTGTTCCCGATTGTGGTAGCAATCGAACTGTGGGCTCCCGCTTTGCGGGGTAAGCACATAGTCTTTTGGTGTGACAATATGGGGGTGGTCCAGTCCATCAATAAGCAGAGCGCTTCGGCCCAACATGCAATTTCGCTGCTGCGTCACCTAGTTCTGCGCTGTCTACAGTATGACATCTCGTTCAGGGCTGAACATGTCCCGGGGGTGCAGAATTGCCTAGCTGACGCGTTATCTCGTTTCCATTGGAGCAGGTTTCGCAACCTGGCTCCTCAAGCGGACGATGTTGGTACCCCGTGTCCTCCTTGTGTTTGGCAGATCATCAAGCCGGCATAAGAGGGCTCGCGGAACAAGCAATAGCTCCCTCCACCCTGAAAACATATCAGTCGGCGTGGAGACGGTGGTTGCTTTTCAGCAGACAAAAGGACCAATCAGAGGCAGGTCAGCAAGATGCCATGCTAGCCTTTATGTGGGATAGGTACTCGGAGGGAGATTCAAGGACTACTATGGCATCCACCCTGGCCGGGATATCATTTATGGCTAAGCTGCACGGTTACCCTGACGTCACAAAAGGATTTTTGATTAATAAGGCTCTGAGGGGATGGGGGAGAGTCCGTCCCTCTCATGCCGATACCCGTTTACCGATTACCTCTAACATTCTGGAAGATCTGATAGGGAATGTGGGGTTGGTTACCTTAGATAGTTACGAGAAACTTTTATTTAGTTTGGCCTTTTCCATGGCTTATTTTGGAGCCTTTCGCATTTCAGAGTTGGTAGCCAGGTCCAGGGGACATCAGGGGTCAGGTTTGAGAGTGGAGCATGTCAGTCTGGGCGAAGGGATCTTAGCCTGCAAAATAGTTAAATCAAAGACTGACCAAAGTGGCAGGGGATCATGGGTCCAGTTAACCTCTCAGCAGCCATGTCTTATTTGCCCGGTCAGGTTAGCATCATTGTTTATGAGTAAAAGACCTCATGCTAATTTGTTTCTGTGTCACGCTAATGGTATACCGTTGACAAAATATCAATTCGCGACCATTTTAAAACGTACCTTGCAGTCTATTAATCTAAACAGTACATTATACGGGACACACTCATTTAGGATCGGTGCAGCTACATCCGCTGCCTTGGCAGGTTCTTCTAGCGAAGCTATAAAAGCACTGGGGCGATGGAAATCTGCGGCTTTTAAGTCATATGTTAGAATTGACAAGGTTGTTGACTGATGTTGTAATGTTTAATCAATTTTGGTTTTTTACAGTTTTTTCTTTTCTATCTTTACTTCTCTCCTGAGTCTTCAACCGTCCCATCCCATTTCCCCTACCCATCCCATCTTCTCCCTCCATTTGGTGGGCTACCCTGGGCCTTTCCGCTCGCCGCTTTAACGTGGGGGCGCGAAGGGATTTTCACCCGGGTTTCCCTGGGCGTAAGTCCTGATTAGTGGTGTGCTGCCGGGGTTTTTCCGGGTGTTGTTTACCTTCGCCTGGGTGGTCTGCCCCCCATATGTGTGTCCTCCCCTCCCCCCCCCCCTCTTGTGATCGAATTTTCCGCGTACTATTCTTCTCATACCTTCCTATACCAAACCTGGCTGTCTTCCCAACTTCAAGGTATGGTTGTTAACACGGTTTTTCTGATTTCAGGTGATGGTGTTCCAGCTAAGGTGGTGTGGATCATCGGTCATTCATTTATATTTTGGGCCGCTGGCCACCCTGGGTCTAAGGTTATTCCGAATCATGGCGGTACGGTTATAAGATGGTGGGGGAAAAGAGGTTTAGGCTGGCCGGATATTATTCCGTGGTTGACAAGGCTCATTAGACAACAAGGCCCACCTGACGTTCTGGTAGTACATGCAGGAGGTAATGATTTGGGAAAAGGAAAGTCCTTAGATCTCATCATAGTAATTCGGGAGGACCTGCGACGAATACACGAGGCGTGGCCTGATATCATTATTGGTTGGTCGGCTTTAATTCCCCGATTAGCATGGAGAACGACCATTCCCTTAAAGAAAATGACGGTTATGGTTAGGAAGTTAAATAGCGCCATCCGGAAGGTAGTTCGGTCCTTGGGAGGTATAGTCATCGACCATCCGGGGTTGGGGGTGGAGTCACCACACCTTTTTAGACGGGACGGCGTTCACCTTAACGAAGAGGGTATGAAGCTCTTCATAGATAGGATCTGCGGGGGAGTGGCGGCGTGTTTCGGTTAGTTGGTGGCGGGCTGCGGCGTCTGTAGGGCGCAGCGGGGTAGGAAGGCACTGCGTTCAGCGGCTGATTAATGGGCGCACGGGTAGTTGGTCGTAGGTCACTGCCCCCTTTGAAGCATCAGTAACTCCTTTTGGTCCTTCGGTGAGGAGGGTCCCTGTTCGGCTCGGTGAGGGAGGGCAGTGTGAGTTGTAAGGGGCAGTCACTCTGACGTCAACTCAGCGCTAAGTATGTAGGGATTTGTTCCCCGTGATTTGAGGACTCACGGCGGTTTGCGCCAGTCCACTAAGTGATCTTGTGTTATCAGCTCGTGAGCTGTTACGCAGTGCTCTTTCTCCGCCACCATAGGTTTTAGTTAATATAGAATCCTTACAATAAAATTCCTGCCATTTTTTTAATAACTTATCCAGGTCTACGCGTCTTTATTTGCATGCAATGTTTAAAGTTTAAGGTTGATGTGAAGTTTGTGGGAACATACACAGTGAGCCCTTTATGACAAGTGAGGCTTTTAGGACGAACGCACTTAAAGGGCGACAGGGTTTGTAACAAGCTGAGTAATTACCTGGTGTAGTTTATCATGGGGTGGGTTCCAGCCAATGGTTGCTCACCTGGGAGGGACCTTGATAGAATATAGCAGGCTGCACTTCCTGCTTGTGTTCACTTGCAGCACGAGATCCCACCCTCCCATCCCTCAATTTTAGTGGGGTCTTTTAAAGTGGGGTAGGAAGGCACTGCGTTCAGCGGCTGATTAATGGGCGCACGGGTAGTTGGTCGTAGGTCACTGCCCCCTTTGAAGCATCAGTAACTCCTTTTGGTCCTTCGGTGAGGAGGGTCCCTGTTCGGCTCGGTGAGGGAGGGCAGTGTGAGTTGTAAGGGGCAGTCACTCTGACGTCAACTCAGCGCTAAGTATGTAGGGATTTGTTCCCCGTGATTTGAGGACTCACGGCGGTTTGCGCCAGTCCACTAAGTGATCTTGTGTTATCAGCTCGTGAGCTGTTACACAGTGCTCTTTCTCCGCCACCATAGGTTTTAGTTAATATAGAATCCTTACAATAAAATTCCTGCCATTTTTTTAATAACTTATCCAGGTCTACGCGTCTTTATTTGCATGCAATGTTTAAAGTTTAAGGTTGATGTGAAGTTTGTGGGAACATACACAGTGAGCCCTTTATATCACAAGTGTACCTAGGAGGTGAGTGTAATGTATCATCACTATCAACAACATTTATTTCTATAAAGCCAGTAAATTCCTTTACAGGTTCGAACAAACACAGTAATAAAACAATAATGGGTAATACAGACAGACAGAGAGGTAAGAAGGCCCTGCTCCCAAACTTACCCTCTATGGGACGATGGGACATTGATACATGACAGTAAGTGCTACATATTGCATACTGGTCCAGCCAGATTGCAAAGGTAAAAAGTGCTTAGTGGTCTATATGATTAGGCACACAGCAATGTTGGTCAGAGGGTTATTGTCTTGTGTGAACTGTGTAGAGGATAGTAGTAGGGTAACCTAGGGAAGTTAAGAGGGTAGTTGAGGAATATTATAAGCTTGCCTGAAGAGGTGGGTTTTCAGAGAACGAATGAAGATATGAAGACTAGAGGAAAGTCTTATTGTACGAGGGAGGGAATGAGAGCAGGTAATGAATGTGGCTAAGACACGCAGATCTTGTGCAGAACGAAGGTGTCTAGTTGGGAGATATTTTTGAGACCTGATTTGGGGAAGACCAGTAAGGAGGGAATTGCAATAGTCAATGCGGGAGATGAGGAGTACACAAATTAAGGTTTTAGCAGTGTCTTGTGTGAGATATGTGCGTATTCTGGAAATGTTTTTTAGATATAGTATATATAACGATTTAGATATAGAGTCAATGGGGGGAACAAAGAATAGCTCTGATTAAAGGATTACACCTAGGCAGGGAGCTTGTGGGTGGAATTTATTGTCATGTTGTCAACAGAAATAGAAATGTCAGGCAGGAAACTTCTGTTGTCGGGTGGGAATATTATTAACTCGGTTTTTGAAAGATTGAGTTTGTGTTGGTGAGAGGACATCCAAGATGACACGGAAGACAGGTAGTCAGTATCACGGGCCAACACAGATGGTGACAAAGCAGGACAGAATAGATAAATTTGGGTATCATCTGCTTAGAAATGATATTGAAATCCAAGCTTATTAGGTTTCCAAGAGAAGTTGTATAGATAACCTTCACTCTCATTCTCTTTCTTTAAAGTCTACAATAGATGGAACTATTTTATCCACCTTCACGTTGCTGTAATTTATGTCAACCCCCAGGTCCAGTTTTCTAATTTCTTGACAATTTTGCAGCCTGGCTCACTTATTTCCTATCCTTTGACCTGCCTACTCTCATACTAGGTGATTTCAACATTCCTATTGAAAATCCCACTGTCTCCTCTACCACTAAAATTCTTTCACTTACTTTCTCCTTTGGTAACTCCCTTGACCTTGTCTTCTCCCGCTACTGCTCCATCTCAAGCTTCACCAACTTTGCCTTCCCACTTTCCGACCACAACCTCCTTTCCTTCAGCCTCACCTTACCTCATGCCCTCCCCCCTGCACACAAATCCACACGTACACAACGACACCTAAGAACTCCTAACCCAATCCACTTTTCATCATCACTAAAACAACTATTTACTCCTTTGTCTGCATTGTCGTGCCCTAATCATGCGGCCTCTTTCTACAACAAGACTCTCACTTCAGCCCTAGACAATGCAGCTCCAGTTACCGCATACAGCCTACGACTATCTAAACCCCGATCATGGCACACCAAACAGAACGCCACTGGACAAAATCTCAATCCTATCCTGATTTCCTCAACTATAAATTCCTGCTTTCATCTTACAGCGCTGCCCTTTCAATTGCCAAACAAATATTCTTCAAATCTCTAATATCCACCCAGTTTTCTAACTTACGTCACCTCTTTTCCACCTTCAACTCACCTCTCTGCCCACCTGCACCTCCTCCCCCTTCCTTCCTCACAGCCCATGATTTTGCCACATACTTCAAAGATAGAATCGAAATCATTCGCCAAGATATTTCCTCATGCCAAATTCCACACACTGCACCCACTCTACCCACCTTCACCTGTACTCCCCATTTCCATCTTAATTCATTCTCTCCAGCAACTGAAGACGAGGTCTCTACACTCATCTCATCATCTTAGCCTACAAATTGTCCCTTCGACCCTATTCCCTTCCAACTTCTCCACTCCCTCTCTGCCACTGCATGCCAACCTCTGACTCACCTCTTCAACCTCCCTCTTTACATTGCCACATTTAAACATGTGCTCATCTTACCTAATCTAAAGAAACCAACTGCAATCGGGCCTCCGTCCCCAACATTCCACTGAATCTGTGCTCACAAAAGTGATCAGTGATCTACTTACTGCAAAGTCTAAGGGTTGTTTTTCCATACTCATTCTCCTGGAACTCTCTGCTGCTTTTGACACTGTTGATCACCCTCTTCTGCTACACACACTTCACTCCATTGGCCTTTGTGACACAGTCCTTTCCTAGTTCACTTCCTACATATCGAGCTGCTCCTTTAGCATTCCTACCACTGGCACATCCTGCCTTCTACTCCCACTATTTTTTGAGACCCCACAAGGCTATATTCTTGGCCCTTTACTTTTTCATTGCACACCTATTCATTTGGGGTAGTAATTTGCCCATTCAGCTATCTGTACCATCCTGACCTCTCCCCTTTTGTACTATCTCATGTAGCCAACTGTCTTATAGCTATTTCCACATGAATGTCCCAATGCTACCTATAGCTCAGCAATTCCAAAACAGAACTTATTATCTTCCCTCCTACCAGAATCACCATCTCTCCTCAAATTTCTCTCACTGGCAATAACACCACAATTCCCTCAGTCTCCCAAGCCCGCTGCCTCGATGTCACACTTGACGCCGCCCTCTGTATTATGTCTCACATCCAGACTCTCTCCCAGTCCTGTTGATTCCTCCTTAAAAACATTGTCAGAATACGCCTTTTTCTTACTCAACATGCTACCAAAACTCTTATCCGTTCTCTTATCATCTCCCGTCTTGACTACTGCAACCTCCTGCTCTCTCGCATTCCGGACACCATATATCACCACTTCAATCCATCCTATATTCTTCTGCAAGACTGATCTTCCTCTCTACATAAAAAACACAGAATAAGGGTTGCGCTGCTGATAATCCAAATATGAAAAAATAGGTATAAAATATAATATAAAACCTAATATCACGGGGGTTCTCCTGAGGTATAAAAAGAGGCACTCCACAATGGTACAAATAGATATTTATGAGAGTTTCTCAACAAAGAGTTAACATATATCACATAACACAACAGAATAAAAAGTGTATAATATATGGACAATATTGCACATTTCAGAATACCAGAAAAAAACAACCACGGTTGTATAATAAAATCATGTATACAATTATATGCGCAAGCAGAAAACAAGTGTCTGATGTGAGACTCCTATTCCAACTCTTATCACCTGTGCCTTTTCCATTGGAGAATCATTCTCATACAATACATTATTGGTCCTGTACGCTCCGATTATTACTGCTGGTTTGTGCGAGAAGTGAGAACTTCATCTGGCAAGACTCTGTCTAACAGCTGCGTGGATCACACCAGAGTCTGGAGTGAAACATCGTACAACTAGGACCATAAGTATTTATCGGAGTCCGAGCTGTGCTGGTCTGGCTATCTCCGGAGGGGGAAAGAAGATCTATAAGCCGGGTGAGTACCTCTGTGACGGACTTCGGTGAACCAGGTGATTGAATGATTTATCTTGTTCTGTTCATTACCAACGGAGGAGGCTTATATCTCAGGATACTAGCTTTTATTTGCTTCTGAAGAGTCTAGTTTTCATAGACATTAGCTAATCTGGATGTGTACACATATCTATGAACTGGATTAAATGAATGATGGCCACACTTTTTTTCTGGTTGCGCATATAATTGTATACATGATTTTATTATACAACCGCGGTTGTTTTTTTCTGGTATTCTGAAATGTGCAATATTGTCCATATATTATACACTTTTTATTCTGTTGTGTTATGTGATATATGTTAACTCTTTGTTGAGAAACATAAATATCTATTTGTACCATTGGGGAGTGCCTCTTTTTATACCTCAGGAGAACCCCCGTGTTATTAGGTTTTATATTATATTTTATACCTATTTTTTCATATTTGGATTATCAGCCTTATTCTGTGTTTTTTATGTATGTGATTACTATTGGTGGCTGTTAGCAATCCACCACAGGTCTGCAGCAGCTGAGGAGTCTAACTACTATTGGTTTCTCCATTCCACTCCTTCCCATCATATTAAAATTTATTATTAGGTATCATCCCCGGGTGGTCTCTAGTGTGCGCAATTAACCCCTAGCGGGTTCTTTGATTTGATCTTCCTCTCTCACCACTCCACATCTGCTGCACCTTTTTGCAAATCCTTACACTGGCTCCCTATGTCCTCTAGAATCAAATTCAAATTACTCACCTTTACCTACAAAGCCCTCAACAACACCATCCCTTCAAACATCTCAAATCTCATATCAAAATACTCTCCCTCCCACCCTCTTAGATCTACCTCTTATCTGCGCCTTGTCTCGTCTCTGGTAACCACCTCTCACTCCCGTCTACAAGACTTCTCCAGTGCTGCTCCGCACTTATGGAGAAACAAACATTTTCATGGGGGGAGGGGGGTTGCAATAGGTCAAGGACTAGTATAAGGCTTGGAGGTTTGGTATCTCCCAATCCTATGTTAAAATTTGTCAGTGTTTCAGGGGTTGGCCAACCCCAGTTTCATTATTTATTTTACTATAGAAAGCCATTTATACATTATTAAATAAATATTATTATTAATTGTAATTACCAATTAGTACAATAGCTGTTAGAACGAAAGATAAATTCAATTGTTCATCTTCAAAATTTACATTTTTCATAGTTATTAACCTAGTTTTTATTCAGATTTCTTTGACAGCCTAATCTCATTTTATTGTGAGTATTTTAGAATCTATACACAGCCTCACTGGTTATGGGATGTGCTATACATTTATATTATTGTATCTCATGTTTGTTACTGGACGCACCGCACGAAACTCAGGGTAAAAGTAAAGTGAACAGTTGTTTATCATCAATACAAGTTATTTATTAAATGTTTATGAACAGAACAATTAGAGGTTTTTAAATAAAAAAAATCAATCAATAAGATTAAATCTATACTAAGACAATCTATATTAAAGAACATTTGGTAGTTATACTAAGACAATCTATCATTTAAAAAAGATTCATAAGTTTTGTGTAGAATTTCATTGGAGGGACAACAAACAGTCTTTGCCCACTCTGCAAAAATCATAGGGGTTGGGGGGGGGGGGGGGGGGGCGCAACTGCCCCCTCTGTCCCCCGGTTCCTACACCCCTAGTTGTCACATTATCAAACCTTATACAGAATGCTGACTCAGCCCCCTTATGGGTGTAGTGTATAACGCACACAACATATTACTTTGTAGTACAGAGGGTATAATATACATCATTACATCATTCTCTTCTCACAGATGTGTGATATATATTACAGGGTGAGTGTCTACATATCTGATAATCAGGACTTGTTGTTCTCCGTATCCCTAAACCTTACAACAGACCGACTGACACGTGAGGATAGCCAATCACTGCCATGTGGTTCAAGCTTTTCCATCCATCCAGCCAATATTACTTGTTTATACTAGAGATGAGCGGGCTCGGATTCAGCTAATCCGAGCCCACCCGAACAGTGCGGATCCGAACGGGATCCGAGCACTGTTCGGATATTTCCGGCAGGCAAAAAATTGAAAAGGAGGCTCTGTCGTCCAAGTCTCGCGTCGAATCTCGCCAGGGGTGGGAGGGAGGGCCCAGAACAATTCCATCTTGTACCTCTTTTTTTGGCATTATGTGCTCAAGCTACCTCGGTGCAACCTTTTGGCCTAAAAACAATATTGTGAAGTGTTCAGAATAGACTGGAAATTAGTGTAAATGATTGTTATTGAATGTTATTGAGGTTAATAATAGCGTAGGAGTGGAAAAAAAAACACAAAACTGGTTTTTAGCACTTTTTATGCTTTTTTCAAAATAAATCCGAATCCAAAACCTTTCGTCAGGTGTTTTGCGAAACAAATCCGAACCCAAAACCTCAAGCAAATCCGAATCCAAAACACAAAACACGAGACACCAAAAGTGGCCGGTGCACATCCCTAATTTATACATTGAGTATATCTCACTAAATTCCCAATTAATGTCACCTGTTAGTAACATAGGCATTAATGATAAACGTTTAAAAAAATAGTGTTTTTTAAAAATATTTTTTCTTTTTCCCATGAAATACAACTATTAGAATATTATTAATGTCTACTGAATATAAAGTACAATTTTACAGTTGCTCCTAATTGCAGACACATGTTATAGCTGTGTACACAGCCGTCATCACTAGTACTCAGGGCTTGGACCAGACCTGTAGCTGGTGCAAATGACACGGCAGAAAAAGTTACTTTGAGATGTTCAGAGCTGTTTTCGGATGCTGCTGCGTGTGCTCGAGGTTCGCACGTCCCTACTGTACAATGACTACGGCCAGACGCCACCCCGAGCCCTCTCAGAGGCTGTAGCTGTAGTAAGTGTCCTTTGTGTACGAAGATGAACTGAACGTTGCTGCGTTAGTTGCAGGGGGTCCGGCTCTGGACTAACGGTGGTTGATTGTAATCATGTAAAATGTGTTACTGACGTGGATGCCATATATGATGTTTTAGCATGTATGTGTGCATGTATGTACTCATGTACAGGTGTTTGTGAGGTAGGCAGCACTGTCACTGTGCATGTATGTGATATGTACTCTCTATGTGATATGTGATTAATGTATCAGTTTTGTACACGTGTAGTGGGGGGTAGTGGACATAATTTGCCCCGGGTGCAGGACCTTTATCAGTCATTGGTTAAACCATCTTCCAGTGATCTGTTGTTATCAATCAGCCTTTTGTTTGGTGATTATACATCTCAGTGCTTTATCCTGATACTGATATTATGTAACTGGAACTGACTTTATTATATATTCCTGATAAATAATTACTGATAATATTTCTGTACTTACAGGAAAAAAGAGATCAGAACCTGTGTGTAATTCAGGTAAGAGACATACATGTAATAGACAGGTATGGGAATACCGCTAATTAGTGTTTCTGGATAAGGTAATGTCTAAATATACTAAATCACGTTTCAAATATTATTATTATTATTATTATATATCTTTCTGCATTTTGGAACTTTCCAAAAAAGACCCCAAACCTGTATATTTGGACATTTATTTACAGTATATTACTTTAAATTTCAGTGTAAAAATAAAGCTGTCAAGTATTTCTGTGCTACATGAAAAAGCAGAGAGTATTTAACTTATGTGCAAAATGATAGGAGAAAACTTAATCATAGCTTTGCCTTACTTTCCTTAATGAATCAGGCCCTAAAGCACAATAATCCAAATTACATTACAATTTTCTGCTACCTAATAGCTTCATTCATTTAGAAAATATAATTGGAGAATTATTGTAAGCTTAAATTATAAAGTAAAAATTCTAAATAACCTCTAGTTGGGAACCAATAAAGTCCAAAATAGCGGCCAACAGCTGAAATATCAGTATAATACTGTCAGTTCTTCAAGTCCTAGATATCACTGAATGAGAGCGCGTTCCATATACTAGTGCAGTAATTACTGGCTGGATTCCATCCAATCCTCATATATGATCACTCTTTCATATAGAAATACAGAGACCCTGTCACGGTTGGCTTACTAGAAATTGATCCCTAGGCTCTGCTGAACATAGCTAGGCCCACCCACGGGCGCGGAGTCTAACAGACAGGTGGGTTTCACCAGAAACCCCCGCAAGGAGGTATGGTCTTAGCTGCACCAAACCTGCAGGTCGCGAGTGTAAGTGAGTGTACAGCAGAATGATGTGGGAGAGCCAGGTGAAGTGGATGGAGACGATGAAGTCCACAGACAAGTGGTGTAGCTACAGGCACAACAATAATATAGGCTGAAGGTCAGCAGCCAATGAGTCACTAGGAGAATAGGTGCTTTGTGGTATAACAACGAGAGAACAGGAGCTGTCACAATGGTGTGCTCAGGAGCAGGAAGTAGAGATACTGGAACAGGGGAAGTTCAACACTAGACATAGGCTGAGCACATTGAAGAAGCGGAGGTAACTCAGAACAAACGCTAATGAATCATAGATGTAGTTGCGGCTCTGGGAGGCAGCAGTGAGAGAACAGAGGCTGTCACTATGAAGTACTCTGGAGATGGTAATGGAAGTACTGGAGCAGCAATAGTTCAACACAACCAGAGGCTGAAGGCTGACTGGAGTGGTGGAGGTAACTCGTGGTAACAGCTGATGAGTCACAGATGTAGTAGCTGCTGTCAGGCGCCGTCTCCGCACCTCCGCTGGGTGCCGGAGACGGACGCCCTCTGGCCGCAAGTCACGTCCCATTGCTAGGCAACGGGACCTAATCACGTGATTGCGGTGCTCGTGCATGCGCAATGCGCCGCTTCGGTTGCTAGACAACCCTGTCGCTTCCCGGCGATCAGCTGATACTGATTGCTGGAACCTCCTTTCCCCTGGGCTTCCTGTTTGGCTCTATATAAACTCACTCTGGCACCATTAGGGTGCCAGAGTATTGGTTCCTACCAGCTCCAGCAATATTTCTATTTATCCAGATTGCCCTCCTGTGTTTGACTACTCAGCTTGCTTGACTTCTCTTCCGGATCTCCCTGTGTACTTCGTTGCCCGCACTGGTATTGACCTTGGACCGTTCCTGATTACTCTCTGCCTTCTCCCCGTGGTACTGCGTTTCTCTGGTTTCGACTTAGCCTGTCTGACTACTCTCCATTTGCTGCCCTGGTAAGTATCTGGGAGAACCGCAACCTGCGCATCACACACAGCAAAGCCCAAACCTCCTTGCGGGGGTCCCTGGTGAACACCGGTGGTGCATTAGACTCCGCGCCTTCCAGGTTAGTAGCGCCAATACCAGCCAGTGATATTCCTAGTGAAGACGTGACAGCGGCTCTGAATGGTAGTGATGAGAGAACTGGAGCTGTCACAATAAAGTACACTGGAGATGGTAAGAGAGGTCCTGGAGCAGCGATAGTTCAACACGGCCAGAGACTCAGATCAAACTGGAGTAGCGGAGGTAACTCGTGGTAACAGTTGATGAGTCACCGTTGTAGTAGTGGCTCTGAGTGGTAGCGATGAGAGAACTGAAGCTATCACGATGAAGTACATTGGACATGGTAATAGAGGTACTGGAGCAGTGATAGTTCAACACGGCCAGAGATTGAGAGCAGACTGGAGTAGCGGAAGTAACTCGTGGAAACAGCTGATGAGTCACAGGTGTAGTAGCGGCTCTGAGTGGTAGCGATGAGAGAACTGAAGCTGTCACGATAAAGTACACAGGAGATGGTAAGAGAGGTACTGGAGCAGCGATGGTTCAGCACAGACCACGAACTGAGAGCAGACTGGAACACAGACAAACCACGAGGAGAACAGGAACCAGAACCACAGGCTGCAGGAAGTGAGCTTGAAGAACAGGCTTCAGACAGGTGATTCCAGGAGGTTTAAATAGTGCTCCAAAGATGCTTAGCCAATGAAAAAGAGGGAGGAGGTCCTAAAGTGCTATAGACTTGCATCTGCACAGATCTGAATATAGCTGAATGAATGAACTGAAGAGTGTCTGACGCTGGGACATGGTAGTTTCCAGATGAATGGAATGCAGGTAATGAGACAGGTACTATTTGCAGGACACTCCTAACTCACAATGTTCTCCGTGGATAAAAGTGGACCCCTAGTGCCAAAATCCTTACACGTTTCATTGCAGACAAGTATGTGTAATATAAATTAATATATATGAATGTATGAATATAAAAAAATAAATAATGAATATAGTAGTAACAATTGTTTATAATTGCTGCTAAAGTAAAAAAAAACCTTGTAGCCTAGATGTTAGCATTGTGTTTTTGTGGTATATCATTGTGATTGTGCACTGGGCGTTATTTGAGGTTAGATTTGGGTTCAGTAAGTCATGTGATGGGGTAAATGGAGCACGATCTGCACCAAGGTCCAGGCACCTTTAGTTGAGTCACATATGGGTAAATATAAATTATTTCCTACACTAAATAACTGATACGAGTATTTCTGTACTTACAGGAGGAAATAAAACAAAGGCTGTGTGCAATACAGGTAAGAGAGAAATGAATGTACTGCTTATACCATTATGGGATCTTTTATCTGGAATGCTGGGATTTACGGATATGTTTTTTTCTAGTACCATCACTAAAATATAATAACTTACTTTTATATAATACCTCTGCCTTTTTTTTAGTTGTGATAATTTGGATGGTGGTGGGTATAGTGACAGTATAGTGATGTTAGTAGTGATTGTGTGTTAGCATAAGTGATAGTGTGGTGGAGGTGGTAATAGTGACAGTGTAGTAATGTTAGTAGTGATTGTGGGTTACCGGAGGTGATAGTGTGGTCAAGGTGGTTATAATAATAATGTGATAGTGACGGCAGTAGTAGTGATAATGTGATGATCATGGTGATAATAGTGATCGTGTGGTGGAGTTTGTAGTAGTGATAGTGTGCTAATACCGGTGATGATTGTAGTGGTGTTAGTGGTGTAGTGGAGGTAATAGCAATAGCATGATAGTAGTGATACTATAGTGGTGGCAGCAATTGTCTAGTGGTGGTGATATTGTGTCACAAAGGTGTTGGGTTTGGGAGACTGACGAAATTGTGGTGTTGTGGACAGTGAGGGAGACTTGTCTAGAGCTGGTGACTCTGACAGGAGGAAGATACATTTTTGCTTTAGACATGTTCTGCTTTAGGCAGCATTGGGACAACTATGGTAACATAGCAGAGACAGTGATCCCACAAAATAGTAGTGAAAGGGAGAAGTGGGAGGAGTCATATTTGGGGGTCATCAGAGTAGTGGATTAGTGGAGGGGAGGATGTGCACGAGGCAGCAGATAATAAGGTAGGAAGTGAACCAGTAGAGAACTATATCACAACAGATATGCAGGAGATGAGTGGTGTAAAAAGAGGCAGAATGGTCCAGGAGGACGAGTAGGGAGAAGCGACCATTAGACTTTGCAGTAAGTAGATCGTTGACCAATTTGTTAGAGCAACAACATTCAGTGAAATGTTGGGGTGGAAACCCGATATCAGGGGGTCGAGAACGCAGTGAGAGGTCAAAAGATGAAATAAATAGATGAACAGAATCTGCTGAAGTAGTTTGAAGGTAAATGGGAGGAGAGAAATAGGGCAACAGAGTTTGATTGGGCAGGTTCAGGCTGTGGGGTAAGACAATGTGTTGTGTGCAAAGACTTCAGCATCTGTTATGCAGAAGAATGAACTGAATATGGATTGGGGAGTGCAGGGGGAGAGTGGGTGAGGCATGCAGGGTCTGTCTTCAATGTAGGTGGCAAAGTCATGGACTGTGAGGGAGGACACACAACTGGTAAATGGCGATGGTACGTCAGATCATTGGTATTATGTTTGGTCATAAACTCATCAAAATGCTCTTATTACAATCCAATATGATCAGGATGTCATCAGTGAAGCTGTGCAGTGACATGGTCTGAACAGATGCTTTTATTTATCACCAAAACGGATCTCTTGCTCCCACCACCCAAGATACAGGATGGCATATGTTGGCACACAAGTAGATCCCATTGCTATCCCCCATATTTGAAAAAGTACTGGTGATTGAAGACAAAATAATTTTACTAAGTGCAAATTTAAGGACAGTGGCCAGAAAATCATTCAACCTATCAGATCCACTCATGTTTAAGAACAAAACTGATTGTTCTTAGTCATGCTAGGTGATCTATGGTAGTATAAAGTAACTACATGTCTCATGTGGGCTTACATATACCTTTATTCAAAGTGACATCACTTATTCTTATAAGTACATCAAAGGTATCTTGAATATAAGATGGAAAAGATGCAACATGACTTCATAAATATGTGGGAGCATATAAAAGGCACATACAAAAATGAGGAAGTCTATGTTTATTTAGCTGCAAAAAGAACAGTTTTGTTTTCATGCCGATACCTTCCTTGTAAGCTCCCTCTACCAGTGAATGATAGAAAGTCATAAAATTTTCATAGGACAGTGTAGCAGCTGTTTATAGAATTGGGTGTCCCTCTGTTGACTTCTGTCAGTTAATTTCCCACAGGAAGTATCACTACATTTCCACCTTTATCAGATGGTCTATTAATGTGTCTGCTCATTATTTAATCTCATGCAAAGCATTCTGCTCGGTCTGATCCAATATTGTTTTGTGTAATCTTTCCATATTGAGACGAGAAGACACATATGTATCCAGTACATCAAAACATTTCAAGATAGAAAAGTATAAATCAATTTCACAAACTGCAACATAAAAGGACAATAAAATAAAAATTGAAAACAGAGAAACAATAGGGGGAATGTGGCGGGGAAGAAATGGATAAAGGAGAAAGAGGGGGATAAGGAGATCTTCAGGGCTTCCCTAGAATTCCAGAATAGTCCAGTTAGTAGTAAGAGGTGAGATGAGAGAGACTGATATTAGAGGGTACTGATGGGGATTTCAATCATTAGAGCTCTAGATACCAGGCAGCGCTTATGCCCAATATCGCGCCACTGATTCACAGAGATTAATTACATCTATGTAAATTAGACTCATATACAGGGAATTTTACATTCCATCTTTTCAGCTATATTTATGTAATTCATCGATGAAGTTAGCATTTATTGATCATGAGTATATTATATTACCAAAAGTATCAAGGTGAATAGACTTCTATTCATTTTTAACATTTGAGATTTGCAACAAAGTTGCTACAATTAAGACTCCACTACACTATGTACCACGTGTGTTACACTTTCTAATACTAACTATATAATCACTCTGATATAAACTATTCATTGGTGGATACATACTGGTTAATTAGTCCAGGAATTATTTTAAGGAAGGGGTTTTGTGATTATTCGCTGTATACTGCACATTCCACATTTTCCTTCACCTTTTTAATACTTTTCATTTTAACAACTAATTATTTGTCATTGATGTATGACCCAAGTTGTCTTTAATTTATGAAATTAATAAAGAATATATTTAATGTTATTATAATATCTTTAAAAACTTATCTAATATCAGTAATTTATAGCATTGGAGTTCTCAGATAAATCTCTCTCTCTCTCTCTCTCTTTTCTGTCATGTTTAAATATAAGTTATATAAAATGTGTATGCCAGTGTCTCCGTAATGCAATATAGTATGTATTTGTATATACAGTATAATTGTTATATAGCACAACAAACCCTCACTCACTATCCCAGTATATCAGTTCCTATAATGATTCCCATTTTATATTTCCACAGCTCCAGGAATGTTCCTGTATCCTGAGTCCAGGACTCCGTTAATCCTCAGTGGACTGACTGTCATCCTGAATGTTATATTCATTACACTGTTTTGATGTCACTGCTCACTACATACCCCCAATGCTCAATCCCTCATATTTTAATTCCCAGCACTTCACAGAGTCTACACTGACGAAGGTTGTCAATGATTCGATTACAGCTAAAACTAAAGGCCATTACTCTCTTCTAATTCTCCTGGATCTCTCTGCTTCTTTCGACACTGTTGACCACTCTCTCATTATACAAACGCTACAATCTGATGGTCTTCAAGGCACTGTCCTATCCTGGTTCTCATCCTATCTAATCGCTCTTTCAGTGTTAATTTCTCTGGATCCACCTCTGCTCCGCTTCCTTTATCAGTTGGAGACCACAAGGCTCAGTCCTAGGTCCTCTGCTATTCACTATCTACACCACTTCTCTTGGACAACTAATGAGCTCCTTTGGATTTCAGTATCATCTCTAAGTAGATGGTACCCAAATGTATCTATCCTCTCCTGATGTCTCACCATCTGTGTTGTCTCGCGTCACTGACTGTCTTTCTGCCATTTCATCCTGGATATCCTCTCGTCTACTCAAACTCAATCATTCAGAAACAGAGCTAATGATATGCCCACTGGCCAACAGATGCTTCCTGTCTGACATCTATATTTCTGTTGGCAAAATGCCAATAAACCCTACCCCACAAACTTGCTGCCTAGGTGTCATCTTTGACCCAGAACTGTACTTTGTTACCAGTTGAGGCCTGATTCATTAAGGAACATAAATGCTGATATGTGCCGTATTTTGCACTAAATTGCACTATGTATGTCCAGAAACCACAGCAAATACAATTGCATCTGTAACACCCCTAGAGGCGGGTGCTGTTAGAGTGTAGTGCGGATCATACCTGGTCTCCGGATGCTCTTCTCTTGGTCACAGCATGGCAGTGGGACAGAGAACCCCTGAGTCCCCAACACAGGGCACCAAAAGAGTGAAGTGACGTCAGATTTATTATACAGGAACAATGCGTCACTAAAATATTTCTTAACTAATAATGATTAGCAATAAGTAAAATCTAAATACAGTTTTCACAGGCCTGAGCTGATAGAAGTGTCAGAGAGGGTATCTTATAGTGCTTCTAACTTTTCTGTTTCTATAATCAACATTATCGGGCCTTAATTCAGAATAACAAAAGCAATAATAATATACAGATCCCATAAACAGTCTAAGATTAAAGTAATACAGTTCTAGTATCTAATATCAAAAAGAACATTCATTTCAAATAATATACCACAAGCAAATGATATCACACTCTATAAATCCCCTTTTATAAAGTCCATTCTCAGCAGAGCATATTGGCATAGAATTTTCGCTGGCCAGACTTTCATAAGTATACCCATTAGAAAAGGACAGGAGGCATTTTTATTATAACAGAGGCACACAATTTTAATGGCAGTCTTGTTACTTCAGAACAGTGATCACAAACAGCAATTACTGTCTCAGGTATATACTGGAAGGTTGGGTGAGGAACTCCACTTGTTTAGCAAATATCTCTGTAAATCTAGCTCAAATCTCTTACAATGTAGGATATACTGTGTAGTGAGTGAGAATACACAGTCACTGTGATTACATAGACCTGTTTCCTGTTGTGTAGATAGTTTCAGCTCCAATCTGACTCACTGGTATCAGTCCTTGTCTTTAAGTTTATACAAATACAGGGCTCTGGCTGGCAGCACACCTCAGCCCTCTGCTTATGTTTATCTCTCACTTTTCCTCACAACAGCATAGCAGAAAAACCTGTCTCTGAGGCTCCTTCCATCACCAGTCTCTGTCACAAACTCTGGAACTTTCCCTGGGTCTTAGTGCCTCACCTGTATCAGGCTGTGACAAAGTCTTGTCCCACAGGGTCCTAGTGCCTCTCCCCGATAATGATGTGGCAAAATCTTGTTCCACAGGGTCCTAGTGCCCTGCGGTTTTCTGGGTATAACACACCCAATTACTCTTCGAACACACTTCCGTCAGCTTACGATTTCATTGGAGGAACGGGTAGGGGAAGGGGCGTATGCATGTAGTGAATGTACAGTAAGGGTCTGCCAAGCTCAAGTGCACGCAGCAGCATCTGATTCAAGCTTTGGCCATCTCTAAAGTATTTTCTTTTGTATCACATGCACCAGCTACAGGTCGGGTGTACGTGACGATGACTGAAGTTTACTCCCTCCAATATAAAATACTTCTACTCACATACAAAGCCATAGACAAGGCTCATCCACACTCATTTCATGGTTCCATTGCTGGTTACAGGACTTTTCGGGCTGCACCTACACTGGAATTTCCTGTAGAGTCCAAACACTGAAAACTCATCACTTCAGACAGCTCATCAGATTCCCAAACCACCATCTTACCTTAGCCAGTCTGTTCTACCCGACTACCACCCCTCCATTCTATTCTTTCACTCGAAACATACATGTATTGTCTTTCTATACGCTAACAACCCTCTGACCGACATTGGGTGACACTGTGCGACTGGGTCACATTGCCCCACAAATGTAACCTAACTCTCCAATATGTAATATGTGGCACTTTCCTCTTGATCATATTACTATTTCCCTATAGATTATAAGCTTGTGATCCGAGCCCTCTTACTGCTTCTCTGTCTGTCTACTCAGTCTTGTTTTATTACTGAGTTTGTTTCCAACCTTAAAGTGCTTTAGAATATGCTAACGCTTAAAAAATATATATTAATAATAATATTACTAATCTCTGCACAGTTTATAAGCAGGACATAAAACCAGTACCTGCGATTCCAGCAGAATGAGGACATATTATCAGCCGTATTTAAGTAAAATATTAATTTTACGAGATTTTTACAAAAGAGTATTTACTTTACTTTGCTTTTTACCTTATATTGTACAATCGCAATCATAATTGCAAAAATAATTTTGTTTTATATCTGTAATATGACTAATGTATTCAACACCCCCTCAATCATTTTATCATTTATAAATAAAGATAGTTTCTGTCTCTAAATTATTGTATTGAGGCTGGATATGGAAGGCACTGGGGAGGGGGGTGAGATATATATTCATAGATTCCCGTTGTTTGTGATATAACAGAATGTGTGAGGCCAACACTACATGAAGCTGGATTCACATGTATGTCATATAATCTCTCTCTCTCCCTCACTCTTTCTGCTCTCTTCCTGTCTGTCTGCCACCTTCTCTCTCAGTCTATTACTCCCTGTCTCTCTTCCTCTCTCTCTTCTTTATCTCTTTCTTTTTACAAATGGATAAAGTTTGACTGCTTCAGGCGACCCATAGAAAAGACCTGATTTACTGCTCAGATGGTGCCATTTTTTATGAATTCTTCAAACTTTTATTTCACTTCATTACCTCTGTCCTCTGCCTCCCACGCAATTATTTTCCCACAAATTTAAAGTAATAATAAATAAAAAACAGTTAAAAATGTGTCCCGGCAGTGGTAACTGAGTAGTGTTATGACACCAAGGACGGGGTTGATTAGAAGATCTTGCTGGAGTGTAACGGTCATTGCTGTTGCCATCTCTCTTCCTCCTTTGGTGCGCTCTGCGGTCTTCTTGTTGACAGCAGCTGGTTGGCAACTTCTGGGGAACAACTGTGTTCAGCAAGCAAGAAAAAATACTGGGCAAGCAGCTACTCCAAGCCGGCAGATGACTGCAGGAGGTGCCCATGCAGCACAGAGCAAAAGCCTTTTCCAGAACCAGAAGAGGGAAGAGGTTCAGTTGAGGTAAATGGTGAAGGACAGTCATGGTTTCCAGCTGACCATCTTGATATTTCTACTGTGACAGGTACATACACCAGACCTGTAAGTGCCAATTACTGGTGATGACGGATGTGTATACAGCTAGACCATGTTTTTACAAACAGGAGCATCTGTAAAAATGCATTTTATGTGCAGTAGACATTAATAACATCATAATAAATGTATTTTATGGAAAAAAAATAAAAAAATCTTTTTTAATATTGATTAATGTTTTGTCATTAATGACTATGGACCTGATTCATTAAAGATCTTAACTTAAGAAACTTCTTATTTAAGTCTCCTGGACAAAACCATGTTACAATGCAAGGGGTGCAAATTAGTATTCTGTTTTGCACATAAGTTAAATACTGACTGTTTTTTCATGTAGCACACAAATATCAGCTTTAAATTTCAGTGTACAAATAAGCTATCAAGTATTTGTGTGCTATATGAAAATACAGCCAGTATTTAACTTATGTGTAAAATAATAAACTAATTTGCACCCCTTGCATTGTAACATGGTTTTGTCCAGGAGAAAACGTACTCAATTTATTGCCTTACTTTCCTTAATGAATGAGGTCCTATTTGTGCCGTCAGAACTGAAACGATGAGTAACTTTAATGTTCCTACTAATAAAACATTCAGCTGTCTGTTTCTACTTGTATGTGAAAAATGTTGTTGACAGATGTAGCAAGCCTAAAAGGACACCAAGCACATCACTATTTTAATGCATTGCGCCATTCCCAAATTATAATTTGACATCATTTTACGTAATTCGGGAATACAATTTAAATATTTCTATCAGTATTATGCTGTGCATGTAGTACCAGTACTGGACACTGGGGAGAGTCATTGGATATCACCATGATGTCTGGTCCATATAGCCAGCCATTGAAGTAGGAATCTCTGCACATTTTTCTGTGCACGTCTATGGCGTGCGAGAAAAAATTAGCAGAGATTCTTGCCCTGACATCGGGGTGGTGTGTCTCCGTAGACGTTCTGGTGAATTAAATCTCCCCCATTGATCTTTAAATCCAATTCCCAGTGAAAAAATAAAATAATGACTAAAAACTGATGATAGCATGTTAGCCCGTGGGACAAGACTCAACTCAGTAGCCTATTTGGAACATTTTAAAGGAAAAAAAATGCAGATGACCCAGTGATCCAGCCCAAGATAGCCCACTATGGAACCGGCCCAGGGGGCAGATGACCCCCAGCCCAGCCTGCCCCTGACCCTGTGGTCCGTTGAATAACAATGAGGCACCTTTTGGTACATGTGGGTGCTTTATGCCAGGGTATTGATTAAATTTGTTAAAATCTTGTAGTACACTTGTAGAACTACTAATCCAAGCAATCCCTGCCAGTAACTGAGCTGGTTTGCTTTAGTGGGAGCATACATGTTTCCTATGGGCTACTTCTGCCTTGTGCCGACTGTGTAGGAGCTAGTATCACATTATGACAGGCTGGACCGGAGGCTGCAGGTCTCCCTGTTGTGTTGTGACCAGCCCAGCTTGGCACAGTCTGTTGCAAACTGCAGGAGGACCCACGCTCATTATACCCCTGCTTAAGTAGTAGCCAGCCCAGGCTGCAGGACTGGTGCTACTTATTTATTTAATGGGGGACTGGGGGAGGGGCCGGGGCACGCTGTCTGCTTTTATCTATCTATGTATTTATTTATAAGTTTCATACCCTATCAATGGGAAATCCATCGCTATGATGTCTGGTGGTAGAAATTGGCACTGCATGTAAAAACAATGTCATTGAAATAAGACATTGGGAAACCTTGGAAGTGCGGTGTGATGTGTTTCCTTACAGTGCCGCGGTGCGTTACATGAATTTCAGCATGATCTGGCAGGTGTCACTTTAATGCTTAGTACGTTTGTATATCTAAAAGTGCATTAAATAGATTGAACCTTTTAGTTGGCAAAAAACTTAAATCTGTGGTTCAGTGATTCTGGGTAAGTCAAGTAGATTGTCCTCTGTAGTGTCCTCTTGACCTTTGTTATAATCTATCTGGTAATTGTCTACATGATAGTTCTCATCTTTTATTATCATAGATAATAAGTGAAGTTATTTACTGCCATTGAACCCCGATATGAATTATATGTTATTCTACAGTTATATATGATAAGATATGTTTCTGTGTTTTTAACTTTCATCTGTATATCTTTATCTTTTAAGTGTATATGTAAATCTGTAGAATAAGTTAATGTTTAGTGCTTCTGAAGAAATGTCTGTTACTGGTGTAAGTCTTTCTTCAGCTTGATTATCCCCGTTTCACCTGTCACCTTTGGCAATTGTTCTTAGTAAAGATTATTTTCTGATTACCATGCCGGAGAGAGTGCACTTTCTGTTTACACTGTGGGATTTATTTGAGTAGATTGCAATTTTGCAGCCACAACGTGCAATTAATCCCATTCCACAAAATTGCAGCCTTATGTGTGTATTTTGAGTTGCACATAATTTAAGAAACGTTTAACTCAAAATACAGCTTATAGATGCATCTTGTATATAGATACCTACAACTTCAAATAGAAGACATGGTTAGATTAAAGTTGTATCTGAAGGGATGATGTGACTAATTACCACGTGTATCTGAGTATCGGACATTATGGGGGGAAATTCAAATCCCTGCATTGTTGTTTAGGACAACGTGGTCAGCACTCAATTACCGATTCTGCTGTAATTTTAACGCGGATTTCTGCTCATGACTCACAGAGTCGCGAAGAAAATCAGTTTTGAGATTACCGTAGTAACAGCAATAGTGCGCGGCCCATATTGTTCTCAACAACAACGCGGGGAATTGAAATCCCCCTTATGTCAGCTTATTAAGAAAAAATTATATTTTAGATGTAAAATGATGAAATCGGAACTTGGGAATAAAACCATAATATTCATGTAACATTATATTATAATTGTATGCTATTTGTATTACAACAATAACATGAAAAAGCAACCAGTGCTGGAAATTAATTATCATCCAGTACCTCCAGGTGTTCTATTACTCTGCTAAGAGTGGCCCCAAATTGCCTCAGGATGCTCAGACTCTTTTCGGATATGTAGGAGCTGGATCCTCTTCAACTCCCTCCATGTGTCTATCACCTGTGTATGAATAGAAGCAAAGTATTTAGTGTAACAATATATTCAACATAATAGTTCCCGTTATTGTTTTAATATAACATGGCATACGTATGGAGGCCTCCCAGCACCATTTCCAGACTTCTGTATTTTAGAATAGTTCATTTTCATTTGTAAGTTGATCAGTATTATTTTTTTTGCAACATATGCATTTATGTTCAGTCTTTCAGCATTGCTAATTATCATGCTTTACCGTAAAGGCACAAATTGAACATGTTCTTTTGTAAAATACAACAAGTCTGTAACTGAATGTCTATAGTACTCAAAGTTCTAAGAATCAAATTATTTTTCTACATGTGCCCTAGTAATATTTAGTGAGGTTTACTCCAATTAAGCAAGTATCTTGCTGAATGGCATCATTCTCATCCCTAAGCGGATGATACACAAATCTATCTATTCTCTCCTGATCTTTCACCATCTGTGTTGTCTCGCGTTACTGACTGTCTTTCTGCCATTTCTTCTTGAATGTCTTCTCGCCAACTCAAACTCAATCTTTCAAAAACTGAATTAAAAATATTCCCATCCAACAACAGAAGCTTCCTGCCTGACATTTCTATCTCTGTTGGTAACATGACCATTAATCCCACCCCGTAAGCTCGCTGCCTAGGTGTAATCCTTGACTCACAACTATCATTTATTTCCCACATCACCTCTATATCTAAATCATGTTACATACATCTAAAGAACATTTCCAGAATACGCACATATCTCACACAAGACACCGCAAAAACCTTAATTCATGCACTCATCATCTCCCGCATCGACTATTGCAATTCCCTCCTTACTGGTCTTCCCAAAGTCAGACTTGAACCCCTACAATCTATTTTGCACGCAGCGGCTAGATTGATTTTCATTACAAACCGTTCTTCCTCTGCTGAGCCACTCTGTCAGTCTCTACATTGGCTGCCTGTATTTCAACGAATCCAATATAAAATTCTTCTACTAACATACAAGGCCGTCAACAAAATTGCACTGACATACATTTCCTCACTTGTCTCAAAATATCTCCCTACTCGACACCTCTGTTCTGCACAAGATCTACTTCTCTCTTCCACTCTCATCACATCCTCCCATTCTCGGTTACAGGACTTTTTTCGGGCTGCACCCACTTTGTGGAATTCCCTCTCTCGCACAGTAAGACTTTCCTCTAGTCTTCAAACCTTCAAGCGTTCTCTGAAAACCCACCTCTTCAGACAAGGTTATGATATTCCTCAACCACCATCTTAATCTCCCTAGATTAACCTATTACTACCCTCTACACTGCTAACGCAAGACAACAACCCTCTGGCCAACATTGCTGTGTGACTGATCACACAGTCCACTCAGTACTTTTACCATTGCGTTCTAGCTGGTCCATTGTGCAATATGATGTAGCACATTGCCCTTGTTTTTCAAACTGCCATTGTCCTATAGATTATAAACTTTCGAGCAGGGTTCTCTTACCTCTCTGTCTGTATGTATTACCCAGTATTTTCTTATTAATGTTTGTTCCCAATTGTAAAGCGCTACGGAATTTGCTGGCGCTATATAAATAAATGTTGATGATAATTATGATGATGGTTCCATAAAGAGTTGTGGGTATGTTATGGTTAGGACCAAATATAGTAACCGGATGTGTAATTTTGTTTTTGTGGGCATAGTAGTGAAATTCAAATAAATACTTTCCACAATAATGAATGAAATACAAATATATCAAGTGACCAGTGTGTAAAAGGAAGGTTAGACCAACTTTAGGTCAACTTAAAACAAACAATGAATACATTGTTGTGAACTGGGCGTTAAATAGTCAATCAAAACTACTACAGTGAAAAACAGGTTATAATTCTATTCCTGGGATGGCGGGAAAAGAGACAATAAAAATTAATGATTGACATAGAGATAACTAAATGATAACAAACTGTAGACGTGGCTTAAAGTAACAATTTGCTGAAATACTTTTCTAAGTGTCCTGAAAGAATATTGGGACCAATTCAATTGCGCCGAGGATAACGTAGCGTTAACAGTATTACCGTCGAAACGGTAATTTTAGCCTGGATTTCATCTCGCAGCTCAGGGAGCCGCGAGTAAAAACCATTGAAATTATCGTATTAAGGGTAATTATGTGCGCAGTTTTACCGTATTAACGGTAACACTGTTAACGCTACGTTATCCTCGGCACAATTGAATTGGCCCCATAGAGTAAAGGAAAATAAATTGATATGTGAATGTTTATGGTGGTATAGAAAATGAAAATAAAATAGTAGATAGTAATCAAATAAAATGTAATATACTAAAGATCAAAGAAATGTGAACTTAAACAATATTTTTTTGACAAAGGATATATTGAAACATTTGCAAATATTAGACAAACTTTAGGTCAAATAGCTCATTATCTCTCCAGTAGACAATAGAAAAAATAAAAGACAGATAATTATATAGTAAGACAAAGTTACTTGAAGTGAAAAAGCTGTCACCTTAAGAGAGAAACAAAATAAAAATAATGAAAAGTAGCAAAGCGAATTGGGAATAATAAAATAGTAAATATAGTAATAGAAACAATTAAGAAAGTGTGACAAACGATTTGAAGTACCGTATTTGCCGGCGTATAAGACGACCCCCAACATTTCCACTCAAAATATAGAGTTTGTTATATACTCGCCGTATAAGACTACCCCCTCTTCCGCACACCTTCCACACACCAAATAAAACATAAAAGAACATCAGATTTGATTTCAACATGTTAATTTATATTCGAACGCCTATGACATGCAGGAAAACTGTCACAAGGCTGTATGTTATCAAACATGTACAGTAAACATAAAACAGTGCAAGTTTATTAAACGTAATTCACTAGTCAATGATAGAAGGAAGATAACAAATAGAGGGAGAGAGCAAGTGCACACTTACCCCTTGGCATAATCTTTAATGCTTTTTCATTTGATTTCCAGTCCCGAACCATCTTTTCTGTTACTCCATATTGTCTTGCAGCAGCACAATTATTATGTTCCATGGCAAAGTTTACAACTTTAAGTTTAAAACTTGCATCATATTTCTTTCTTTTTGCTGGTGCCATGATAGGGTTGATAGGGGTTTGACTGCTGGACATTTTCTATGCTGTATTGTACTGTACAATGGTGCAGTACTGTGGTTGGCTGTTGGCTGTATACAAAGCCTGATTGGATTGGTCCCTGCTCCCTGTCTGCCCTCCCTGTCAGCGGAACGGGCCAGTGACGCCAAAAAGGCTGGCACCCCTGTATCGCTGCTGATGCTCGCCGCAGCCACGCTGATGACCCGCCACGGCCACACTGGATACCGCGCGATACTGGACCCGGTGTATAAGACGACCCCCCCACTTGGAGGCATGTTTTTCAGGGCAAAAAAGTAGTCTTATACGCCAGCAAATAGGGTAACTTAATGCTGCAAGTTTATTTCACACACATTCCACCATAACTACTGATGAGATGGCTGCGCTTTAGATTAGCTCTGTGCCCTATCCTCACACACACATTCTTCTCACATATATAATTCAGCTAAAAATTATGATGCGGCCGCATCGCGTGTCATGTGATGCGGCCACCTGTGCGCCGCTGGAAATATGCACCGCTTGCATACACGGGCCCGCCCCTGCCGAGGAGTCATCACACGTGGATGAAATTGTTTAGAAGATCTACTGATTACTATCTCTGTTCAACTGCTGCACTCTGTGTTCAACTGTCATTGCTGTTGCCATCTCCGTTCCTCTATTGGTGATCTCCATGGCCCCCGTGTTGGAGGCAGCTGCCGTTGAACATGGGGAACCAGTGCCCTGGATTTGTTTTCAGCAGTGAGAATGACGCTAAAGAAAAACACCAGCTACACACAGTTATTTCAACCAGAGCGTCCATGAAGCAGGATAATAACAGACTTCTCCAGAACTAGCAGAATAACGAGGTTCCATTACAATGAATGGTGGACAGTCACATTCACCAGCAGTTGACTGTTTAAAGATGTCTACAATGACTAGTTCATGTCAACTGTTCCACACATTTGTTGTTTCTTATGTACCAGTTGTTGCCCAGAGGTTGGAAGCTCATTTGGTTAGGGCCATGTATGCCTTTTGTTTCATGTCATTGTATCATCGCCATCATCATCATCATCATTTATTTATATAGCGCCAACATATTCTGTAGCGCTTTACAATTGGAGACAAACATAGTAAACTAATAAACAAACTGGGTAAAACAGACAAGGAGTTGAGAAGGCCGCTGCTCGCAAGCTTACAATCTATGGGATGTATGTAGTTTGTTTGTGACATGGTCCCTTAAATGTACAGCACTATGTAATATATTGGTGCTTTATAAATAAAGGATAATAATAATAATAAAAATAATAATTATAATATATATTTACAGACAACCACTACACTTGGCCTCTCCAAGGCTGAGGTGAAGAAAAGACACCCAAACCAAATCAGAACATGACTCCACGAGCAAAGTCCATGACAACAAACCGCTGAATATACCTTATTTTATATATTTTTATTACTGTTTTTGATACACACATTTCCACACTAGCAAAGCACATAGGTGAGTCCTAAAACTCCATCTCCCCAAACTAGGTCCTGATTCCGGTCTAGCCAAGATAGAAGATATTTAATGTACCTGTGACAGGATGGACCGCCTATGCCACCCTGTCTGTTGTTGCTGGGAACCGGCTGGGCTTACTTTGCCACCGTTCCCTTACGTTACCCCAAATGCGCCTCTTGCCTCAGTAGGAGGGGCTTACAATGCTGCCACCACTGAACTCCTTTATGACGCTCAGAACCACGTTCCTTCTGGGTAACTGTCACTGCTAGTGTACTCCTGTGCTGGTACACTTGGACTGGTAACTCCTGACCGCTTACTATGGATCAGGGTTGCTGTGGATGGATCCCCCCTGGCCTATCACACTGACCAGCGCTGCAGGGTAGCGGCAGAGCGGTGATATTAGGAGTTGGTTCCAAACTTCAGAGACAGCCAGTGAACGGATTAGATTTAGGGTCTAATCTGCACGTCACAGGATTACAGCAATATTGAATAGGAAGAAGGTACAGCCGAAACAATAGGAGCAAATCTGTGGAGATTTGAACAGTAAGGTTGAATAATTTGATTTGGATTCTGAAGGACACAGGGAGCGAGTGTAAATACGAGATGATGAGATATATGTTTTGGTAGCATCTTGGGTAAAAAAATGGCGTATTCTGGAAACATTTCAAAGGCCGAGGCGTCAGGAAAGATAAAGGGGTAGATATAAAAATCTTCTAAAAACGAAAATTTGTCCATAGCAACCAATCAGAATCTAGTGATAATGATTAGTTCATTCTAGAACATGCTAACTAGAATCCGTTTGGTTGCTATAGGTGATGAAGAGATTTCCCCCGCTTCATTAGAAATTGGTTTTAGCCAAACCAGCCTTTCTGGTTACCTGCACAAGCCTCGGGAAAAGTTCAGTTTTGTTAGTTAATATGGCAGCAAGGTGATATTTACAGTGACTGCATTGTTATGGTGGAGTTTAGTATTAATATGGCTAAATGCTGTAATATGCTCGTTATGCTAAGATAGCCTATGGAGTCAGAGCCATGCGGCCTGGTTTCCACTTTATAATGTCTTTGTCTATCTACCATGGGGTTTATTTTCTCTTGTGCACTCTCTTGTGCACTCTCTTTTCTTGTGCACACATTGTTTTACAATTAACACATACACCCACTGAAAATTGAGATATAAACACTTAGAGATGGGCGGGCTTAGTTCCCCGAGATCCGAACCCACCCGAACCTTGCCTATCCGAATACCGAGCCGAGCAGGCACAGTACTCTCCCGCCCGTTCAGAATCGAAATGGAGGCAAAACATCATTGTGACGTAGTCGGATCTCGGAGCTCGGTTCCCACGATATTTGAAATGCATAAACACCTCCACAGCAATCCATCGCCATTTGACTGAGGGAGAGAGCAGGGTGAGGTCACAGGCTGTATTAGCGCAGGGACAGAGCAATAATTGTACACCGTATTCTTTCTATTATTCTTTCATTTCTATTCTATTCTATTATTATTACCAACTCTAGTAGCAATTGTTAGAGTGCGAAGAGAGGAGGATAGAGGAGGCATTTGTTTCAATATTTTGCACTAAAGGTGCTTTGGGGTCTCCCATATTCCCCAGTGTGAAACACTAATTTTTCTGCCTGTCAAAAGTCAAATTTAGCAGCAGTATTTCTACAATATTTTGCACTACAAGTGATTTGGGCTCATTAAAATTGATTCAAAGCTGTCCACATATGAGCAGAATCAGCAAGCAGGTGCTGGCACCAGTCCTGATGGTAGTGTTCCCAGTACGTCATCTGATAAAGACTATGTAAAAGTACATAGTCTTTTTAAGTCAGGGAAAAAAACACACACCAAATTTTTTTTTACTGTGTTGAAGCGAAAAAGAAGTGTAACTGAGGAAAATTTAAGTGCCGATAAAAAAAAGACCAAGTAATTTGGAGTCTAAAAGTGGTGCACAACTACTGTTACGCGTGAAAGCAGAGCTGCAAGAAAACAGTAAGGCATTAGAGGATAATGTATGCTCTGAATCCGAAATGACACCAATCTCTGTGGAGAGTCCATCCACCAGTGGCATGTCTAATCGTGAGCATTCTGTTTGTGTACCCATAAAGAAGGGCCTTTTCAGCAGTTCTGCTGATGTGTGCCTGAACAGCCCGAGTGTAGCCGGTGTTACACAAATTGAGGATGCCACTTTGGAATTAGATGAGGATGAGGGGGATATTTGTGTAGGCGATGAGGGCGCTAATGAGGATGTTGATGAGGATGAGGTTGTTTGTGTAAGTCCTGCACCAGTGACAGCAGTTCTGGCACGTGACAAGAAAAAGGCATAAAACAAAAAAATACACTTCTTATGTGTGGAATTATTTCTACCCAAATCCAGACAACAGTTGTATAACCATTTGTAGTGTATGTCAAGCCACAGTCAGTCGAGGGAGGGACCTTAACCATCTTGAAACCTCGTCTATGTTACGACATTTGATGAGAGTTCATGGCAAAGTGTTGGGAAAAGCTGAAAGTTCTTCCCAAAAAATTACAAGCACTCCATCATCAGCTAGGACCCTTCGGTCACCGACATCCCGACGGCTACAAAATACACCCACCACATCATCCTCATCAATATCCTCAGTAGCGCTCAGAGTTAGCCCTGCATCCCACTTAGTAAGGCTGGATGACTCCTGCACTATAATTGATTCCTCTGAAGAAAGCGTTATTCCCACTGCTGCTGCTGTTGCTGCTGCTGGGGGTGAATCGTCAGCCCAGAGGAAGGCCAAGAAAAAGAGCAGTCCTACATTTCAACAACTAACTGTAAAACAATCATTTGCGAGGGGAAGCAAATATAACAGCAGTCACGCAGTCGCCAAGCGAATCACAGACGCCATGGCTGCAATGTTAGTGTTAGATCTGCGTCCAATATCCATAATAAACGCAGCTGGTTTTTCACAGTTAATTGATGTTTTGTGTCCGCGCTAGAAATTTCCATTGCAACACCATTTTTCCCGTAAAGCTATTCCACAACTATACCAAAAAGTTTGTAATTGGCCACAAAATTGCTATTCTGCCCACTGTGCATTTAACCACAGATATGTGGACAAGTGGAAGTGGGCAAACCAAAGACTATATGACTGTGACAGCCCACTGGGTTGGTCATTCACCTTCACCAGCAGGAACAGCAGCAGCATGTACACCACTACGTAACATTTGTCACAGGCAGGCCACTCTTTGTATCACCGGCTTCACTAACAGGCATACGGCTGACAATTTGTTACAAAATCTAAGAGATGTGACTGATACATGGCTTATACCACTTGGACTCTCCCCAGGATATGTCATTTCTGATAACGCCAACAATATAGTGCGAGCACTACAGCTGGGTGAATTCCATCACATTCCCTGTTTTGCTCACACCATCAACTTGGTGGTGCAGAGCTTCCTAAGAAATAACCGTGAGGTGCAGGAGTTGCTTTCGGTGGACCGTAAAATTTCAGGCCATTTCAGGCATTCGGCCACAGCATGTAGGAGTTTGCAGCAGCTCCAAGAACAGTTTAACTTGCCCTGCCACCAACTTAAGCAAGAGGTGGTAACTAGGTGGAATTCCACCCTGTACATGCTTCGGAGGATGGAGTAACAGCGCAAAGCCATCCAAGCGTATTGTGCAGACTCTGCTAGCTTGAGCCAAGTCATTCCTTTAATTATACTATTGGAAAAGCAACATGAGAAACTGAAGGAGGAGATGAAAGCAAGCAATTCCGCAAAATATGTTGGCCTTGTCGATCAAGTACTTAATTCGCTTCACAATGATCCTCGAGTAATTAAGATCTTGAACTCGGAACAGTACGTTTTGGCCACTGTGCTTGATCCAAGGTTTAAGACCTACATTGAGGCTTTGCTTCAAAATGAGCGAGATGTGAACTTTTGCAAGGAGCTATTGCTCAGCAAGTTTTCCGCTGAACTGGGCCTTGGCTTGACGCGTGTCCTCCTTCAGTTTCTCAAGCAGCTGCTGCTCGTAAAAAATAACATTTTCTAAAAAGAAGCAGGGTCTACACAGGGGGAAGACCAGAACAGTTTAACATCTGGGCTGGCTTGAAGGATTTTTTCAAAAAATGTGTCACCTTGCCCATAACTCAATCCAATACGAGTATAAACATGCAAAGGATGGTGGAGGATTATTTTCAAGAGGTAATTGATATGGAAATGTCAGACAGTCCCTTTCCTTACTGGGAAGAAATGCAGGCCATTTGGAAACCCATGTACAAACTTGCTTTGCAATACCTAAGCTGCCCACCCTCCAGTGTGTACTCTGAATGAGTATTCAGCACAGCCGGGAACTTAGTCAGTGATCGCCGTAGAGAGTTACTTCCCAAAAAATGTGGAGAAAATGATGTTTATAAAAATGAACTACATCTTCCACGAGGAAGGCCTACACCATCCAAAACATCCAAGCACTGACTGTTCTCTAATGGCGGATTCAAGCGGCGATGAATTGATAGTTTGTGATGATGACGTACACACTGATGAGGGTGAGGATGAAGCTGAAGATGATGACGATAACATCTTTTTAAAACTTTCTATTTAAGTGTAGGGTGCAATCTTCCCTCAAAGGGAGAGGGACTTGGGGCATTTCTATATCACGTACCGTCTTGAAAGGCTGCTGTTTTGGCATTTCTCAATAAGGGTAGGGTGTCATACACAGACTGACCCCAAACTGGCTTTGTCCATTTCAATTAATATTGTACAGTCTATAACGGCTGAATTTTTTTTTATTTTCTACAAGTGGAGGGGGGCCTATAGAGACAGAAACCAAACTGCCTTTGTCCATTTCTATTTCTATTGTACAATCTATAACGGCTGAATTTTTCTGTATTTTCTACAAGTGGAGGGGGCCTATAGAGACAGAAACCAAACTGCCTTTGTCCATTTCTATTTTTTATTGTACAATCTATAACGGCTGAATTTTTTAGTATTTTCTGCAAGTGGAGGGGGGCCTATAGAGACAGAAACCAAACTGCCTTTGTCCATTTCTATTTCGATTGTACAATCTATAACGGCTGAATTTTTCTGTATTTTCTACAAGTGGAGGGGGGCCTATAGAGACAGAAACCAAACTGCCTTTGTCCATTTCTATTTTTTATTGTACAATCTATAACGGCTGAATTTTTTAGTATTTTCTACAAGTGGAGGAGGGCCTAGAGAGACAGAAATAAAACTGCCTTTGTCTATTTCTTTAGATATTTAACTATAAGTGTAGGGTGTAATATACACCCAAAGACGATGGCTGTATTGCCAATATGCATAGATGGAGAGGAAGACAATCTGGTTTGTGTGTAGAATTAATGACGGTCTACCAGGAATTAAACTTTTTTTTTCATAATTTATTAGCTTTACAATTACATTACTTATCCAAGAAACAGGTGGAACACTAAATTCGGTTATTTTATGCCCAAAAACATTGATTTTTAAACAAAATTGCAAAACATGCCTTCCTGAACACTGTTAGGCTAGAATTTAATTACAAATCTTATACATTAATATTTTAAAGCTATTGGCCATTGACATACTAGACCATTCTGGCCTTTAATAAAATAGCTCATACAAGCAGCATATGTGTAATGTTCGGACAGTTCCAAATAAACTCTACATTTCCACACAAGGACGTTGACATTAGACACATTAAGGCATATTTCACCTAAAACAATGACGTTAAACTTTGAGGCATTTAAAGAGAAATCCAAAACACATTTTCAAAAACACTTACAGGTTGACATTGATGTTTCAATAAGGACAAATGGAACACATTTCAGTAGGACACCACCCCATGTATATTTCTAACAACATTTGGTGGGTTCATACATTTGTGCTTTCTATTTTGGGTTAGCTTGCTCATTATCACAGTAGAGAGCATTGGTGTCTTAAAATAAACAGTACCAATAACTGCTTTACCTCAAAAATATCTCTCCACCACATACTGCCTGAAGTTGGATCCACACACTGATTCCCGAGGGGTGTCTTCCAGATCTTCCTCCTCCTCCTCCTCATCCATCCCAGCAACCTCGTCCACGACCCCTGGAGCCCCACTCCGGATTGCAATATTATGAAACACCAAACACAGAGCTATGATCTGGCAAGCTTTCCTCGGCTCGTACATGAGTACACCACCAGACCGGTCAAGGCAGCAAAATCGCGCCTTTAACATGCCAACTGCCCTTTCAATGACCAATCTGGTGGCCACATGAGCCGAGTTATATGCTTCTTCATGCTCTGTGCGTGGGTTCAAGATCAGAGTGAGGAGCCAAGGGCAGGAGGGATACGCATTGTCTCCTATGTAGGATGAGAGGAAAGACATAATAAACAAACATTATTACACTTTAACAGTAACAACTGACCAGCGTCAATAGGCAACCATACTCAAATATGGCTCATACATCACCTCAATGATAAATAGTTTGGTAAATGAGTAATATTACTGTATAATTAAAGTATAGTATATATAAAGTATAATTAAAATAAGTACGTCTAAGAAATCCCTACAAACAAATTTCATGTAACATTTCCATTTAGTTTTAACATTTCAGCTAACCTTAACTGTTAGGTCTGTTTGGGTAATCGGCCTACATTACCATGAACTTTACCAAATGTGGCCAATATGATTCTACAACTCTATAGTTGGACCAACTATAAATAAAACACACATGCACTATATGACACATTGTGTAAAGCTAACATATCATGTAAAAAACATTTACAGGAAATAACTTTAAAATATATTATTAAGAACAAAAAACACTAAACTGAGTCAATAGATTTGAGTAATTACCAAGAAGCCACGCATCTCCATGTGGCCTGACACCCCCTTGCCTCTGTTGTAATCTAGGCCACAACTCTGAATTGCGAAAGGCAAAGGAGTCATGGGTACTCCCCCCCCATTTCGCAACCAGGTTCCGAATCTGGAGAGACGGGTCACATATGGCCTGTACGTTTATTGAGTGGAAATGGTTGCGGTTCATCAAAACTGAAGCATTCCCACTCAACGGAACCAAGGCCATATGTGTCCTATCTACTGCCCCTATGACGTGCGGAAAACCAGCTATGGTGGCAAACTGCTGCTTAATCTGCCCAAGGGGTTCCTCATCTAGTGGCAGATGGATAAACTGGGAGAGCTGCGACAGGAACGCCCTTAGCACAACCTTCAGCACGCAGCTGAAGGTGGCCTGGGACATACCTGCCCCCACTGAGGTCTGGAATGAACCAGATGCACAAAAGTGCAGTACCGCCAAAAGTTTGGTCAAAGGCGGTACTGCTGTTGGGATGTTGCACATTGGCTCAATGCGCAGGGTGTCCAAGATCACATGCAGAGGAAGCCGATAGCGGCGGACAACCTCCGCAACCGACATCCCAAAGAGGCTGACACGTGGCCTGAAGACGCGCTCCCTCGGACGGCGATGTTTTACTAGTTGCTAGTTTGGATGTGGCGGAGGAGCAGGTCCCCCGTGAAACAGATTGTAGTCTAACTCCAGGATCCCCTTTATGTGCGACAAATCCTGAGTTAACAAACAAAACAGTAGGTGACACATTTTCACCTTTCCTTTTTCACCGTTGCCTCAAAATATGAAACCAATACTTACAATAAAGTGAAGATTCATCTTCCAGCTTTTTGTGGCAAAGTACAGACCAGAATTAGGGAAATTTACATAAAAATTAGGAAAATAAATAAATATTTTAATACTTCAGCCCTATTGAATGAGTAAACACCACCTCACCATCTAGAAACACCACAGAAGTGCGTGCAAAAGGGATACTTACCAGAGCCAAACACCAAAGTCACCTTGTGCAAATCACATTTGTTACATTAAAATTTGTTAGGTGTAAACAGTTATGGACTGTGAAACATGGAATAAAGAGAGTTAAGCAAATAGTTACGTAATTTTTGGTTTGGCAACCAAAATCCAAAAAAACCCTAGTAAAATCCCTAACACACCACATCAAATACAATCCTAGCCCTAAATAGTGCAAAACCAAACAAACAAAAGAGTGGGTGCCACTCAATACTTACCACACAAACTGACGCAAAGCAGCTTCTTAATATAAGTGTTGCAAGCAGAGCTCTGACAACTCAAATCTGTTGGGGAGGGGGAGCAAGTAACAAATAAAGGCACGATAAGGGGGAAAAATGAGTCAAATACCAAGATTATTGAAGTCTGTCTGCAGTCCCTCATCAAAGTATACACAGTGCACGAATGTATCTAGCTCCAAATAAACACTTTACTTCTAACATCCAAAAGCCACTCTCTAAGTTTGTAATCCCCTTTCAGCACCAAGTTGAGTAGCTTAAAACATATAGTATGAATGTCCTTTCAAGCTATCAAACACAAAGCAATGCTTTGGTAGGTTGACAAAGGTACTGCTGTAAACACCTTGAACCAGCATTTGTCCATCTGCATTATACTCACCCAGACCAATGAAACTCCCAACAGCACTGAAGTTCCACAAAGGCGTTTTTAACGACCACTGTGATTACAGAATTATCCGCCGGCGCATTACGAGCACACGTGTGCGTTGAGAGAGAACGAGCGTGATTGGTTTGGCATATTTTCAAGGTGTAATCAAAATAGGGTAAGTGTATTTTTTTTTGGTAATTAGCACATTTATAAAATGGACTTAGATGTTTGTGTGGTACAAAGATCATGGTTTCATGAGTGTAAATTTCAAATGTATGCAAGAGAACATATAGAACATATGCACCATTTGGTGGGGACGATAGTGTGGTTGTTCGGTATTCCATCTGTCAATGCTAAGGTCAGAAGTTCGAGTCCCTGAGTCTACCTTTGTTGCTAATATGGCCCTCATGTAACTTTCAACACAATTATTAAAACTAATGTAAAAGTGCTCGAATGCGAATCGTTTGCCGTAATATTTGCATCCGTGATTATTCCTTGTTCCTATTCTAGTATTACAGCTTTGCTGGGTTTGAAAAACAGACAATTGTGTGTGTGTGTCTAGGTGTAGTACTTGATTTCACGTTAACCCTCATGTCGCTAATGATAAGTGCAAACTCAAATTGTATGCAGCTACAACACAGAGAAGTAGCTGACCCAAATAAATTACTTGCAAACACTTTTAGGATTAATCCACAAATGAAAGTTGTGGAAATCCAAATTTGGCCCCCAAACCCCTTTGCAAAAAAAAAGTCCAAAATGATAAACTAAAAAAAAAAAAAAAAAGTTATTATTCAGGGCTGCTTTTCTATCTTAAAAGTTTCCCAGTGCATATACCAAGGATTGACGCATCTAATAGTTCCTAGTGAAATAATTGACATTATCTAACAAAACATCCCAAAACTTGTCCTGAGAGAAGTTGATGCTCAGGATTTCATTCTATGCAATTGAAATTGCTTTTAGACCACTTGAACATTGGTGTATGTTCGAGAATGCATCTTTGAAAACTAGAAACCTGAGTTCAATTCCTCCCCAAGACTCTTGTGTGTGTGGAATCTTCCTATATATGTATTGAGTTCCAAAGTGCATCTGGTGTTAAAGTACACTTGCTTTAATTTCAAACAGCTCAGCCGTAAAAAGTGAAATTTTTATGAGTATTAATCTGAGTAGCGTTTGGAAGCAGTTGGGTTAACAAACAGTAGCAAAGAACTGTTGACACAAGAGCCATTTAACATAGAGAATAAATATAATATATTGTGTGTCCACAAAATTTTTAATTGGGTTTATAGCACAATACAATTTGCTTGAGCTCCATGTCAGATTTTGGAAGGGCTTATTCAGGATACTGAAATGTTTCGTCAAGTAGCCAGAATGGCTGGCTGAGTGCATTCCACACCCGGGATGGGATGCTGAGTGCATTCGCTATCCATTCCGGCTGCCGGAATGGTGTTTACAATACCCTAAACATTCATTCCGGCAGCCGGAATGGCTGGCTGAGTGCATTCCACACCCAGAATGGAGTGCTGAGTGCATTCCCCATCCATTCCGGCTGCCGGAATGGATGGGGAATGCACTCAGCACTCCATTCCTGCTGGCGGAATAGATGGTGAATGCACTGAGAAAGTCATTCCGGCATACATGAAAGCCGTTAGAACAGATAATTTGAATCTATAGGTGGCTTCTCCTATATATATATATATATATATATATATATATATATATATATATATATATACATATATATATATATATATATATATATATATATATATATATATATATAAGTATGCAATATTGTATTATGTGCCAAAGTTGTCCCACATATTCCAGAGAAGATATCTGTGTAGCATTCCAAAATGTAGTACACATGCCTAGAAAAGACAGCCATCTTTACTACAGACACACCAAGCAGCAGAGAGCTCTATATTAAGCTGACTAATTCCGGCGTTCCGGCATTCCGGCAGTTCCGGATTTAACCCAGAAGGGCCAAAATATGAGCACACATCAAGCACTTTACAGTGGCTTTTACTACAAAGGTGTCTGAAAGAAAAAGAGGCTTAGTTTACACTAACGTAGTAGTAATTTTTAATGTTTTATATACATATCCAAAGAAATTTAAAAAAAATTCTAAATCAAAAAACCCCCCAAAAAACAGTATTCATATGTATGTATGTTGTGCATATTTAGTTGTGAATATTTTAAACGCACAATGCATCTTGAGCAGTTTAATTGTTGTTTTAGCTAACTGTTTTGGACTTAAACATGACTCTGAGCTGTCTTCAGTTTGACCAAGGAGTTACGACATGATTGATCTCAGTTTGCCATACATTGACAGAGGGAACGCCTACTCAACTGATATCCTATCTCCGCCCACTCCACTCCCACTCTCCTCCCATTCCAACCCCTTTTTTCTCAAGTGGTCAGGAAACTGCGGAAATGCATGTGCGATGTGCGCCACGGATATTCACACTTTACGCCTCATATTGCCGTTTTTTTACGCAGCGTAAGCCCCTGTTCCGCACATGCGCAGAGATGATTATTGTATTAACCGCATAAGAATGCAGATCCGTACCTTGATGAATCAGGCCCAAGGTGAGGGCAGTGTCACACGGCGGTCCTTCGGTTTCTACAACCGTGGCCCGACACACTTACCTGCCTCCCGCTGACCTCTATGCCCTGGCCGTTGGCGTCCTGTTTTCGGGTCTGCACATGCGCAGTCTCGATCTTCTATGTCCTCTGCATGCTTCCTATTGGACCTGGCTCCAAACTTTAAAAGGCACTTTCCCCTACACCTCAGAGCCTGTTGATCGTGTTACCTGCCTGGTATCAGACGTGCCGTCTTTACTCCCTGTGTTTTCCATTGGTCTTCAGAGCTCACACTCCATCTCATTCCGCTGTACCACTGGCTACAAGAGCTTACGCTCCATTTCATTCTGCTGTACTGCTGGCTACAAGAGCTTACAATCCATCTCATTACTGCACTACTTGTCTACTGAGCTCATGCTCCATCTCATTCCTCTGTACCGCTGGCTATAAGAGCTCACGCTCCATCTCATTCCGCTGTACTGCTGGCTACAAGAGCTTAAGCTCCATTTCAATATTGCACTATTTGTCTAACGAGCTCACGCTCCATCTCACTCCGCTGTACTTATTGTCTACAAGAGCTTACGCTCCACCACTCTGCTGTACCACTTGTCTACAGAGCTCACGCTCCATTACTCCGTTGTATTACTTGTCTACTGAGCTTACGCTCCACCACTCTGTTGTATTACTTGTCCACTGAGTTTACGCTCCACCACTCCACTGTACTGCTTGTCCACAGAGCCTATGCTCCACCACTCCGCTGGTTTGCTTGTCTACAGAGCTTACCCTCCACCACTCCTAGTCTCTTTATTGTCTATAGATCTTGTGCTCCAACTCATCTGCTGTTACCTGCTATCTGCTAGTGTCATTCTAGTCATTCCCCAAAAGATCTCGCCTGATACTCCTAGTAGGAGCCACGACCTGCGGCGGACGCAGCTAAGACCAAACCGCCTTGCGGCGGTCCCTGTTGAACACCGTCCATTCGTTAGACTCCGCGCCTTGCTAGGAGTAGTGCCAAATTGGGCAGATCAAGGAATCCTATCTACAGAGTCGTGACAGATAGGAGGAAACGAACATGACCAGGGTGGTTAAAAAGAAGAGCTATCCTGTCTGCTACCATACCGCTCCTATAGAGTCCTAATCGGTAGGTAGCACTAACCATATTCCTATTACTCTGAAATCATCATCATCAATGACCTTCATCTCTTTTCTTTTTTTTTTTCAAATGTCAAAAGGTTTTGTGAGTTATCACTACAACCAGAATCATTTGCAGACTTTAAAAAGAAGAGTGGGTCATAAATGTTGCAAAACACCTCGATATGTGCAATGGTCCTTTATAGATGCCAGTGGGCAATTTCATAAATGCTTTTACTAAATCCCAGGCAGCGCTACTGCACAGTGGATGAAGTGTAACAAGGGACAAACTGATAAGATAAATGCACCTGAGACAGATTATATGATTGTATTTTATGAGTTAGTAAATGTTTTAATAATTTCAAGTCACAACGAAACTGAAAGTGACTGGAGAGCTATATATATATATGTGAGAATACTGCGTATTTACCTTTCTTGGTGAGGGATGAATGAAGAGGTTCCACAATATATATATATTTATAACCAGAGAGAGAGGGAACGTATCATAGCTGATCTGCAGACAGGTAAGAGACTTCTGCTTAATCCCAATGTAGGTAAATATTGAGGGCACTCATATATACTGCAAAATGAAACAATAATTATAATAATAAAAATGTATTATTATTATTATTATTATTATTATTATCGTAGATTTGTAAGGCGCCACAGTTCTCTGCAGCGCTGTACATTAGGGAATACAGTACATACATAAAACAGGGACAAACAAGGTAGACAAAATAATTGCAGACATGAAAGCAAAGGTTATGGAGGTCCCTGCTCATTAGACAGGTTACATTCTAAGTGGAAGGGGAGACAGTTAAAACAAGAGAAGCAATTGAGGCTCAGAGTGGAGATTGGGACAGCTGTGAGGGTACATTAGTGTGAATAGTGTTATCAAGATCCCCTCTAAAAAAGAGATGAGTTTTCAAAGAGCATCTAAAGATTTGAAGGCTGTGGGAAAGTCTGATTGAGCTTGGTAGGGAATTTCATAGGTGGGGAGCACCAACTTAAATGTCTTGTAGGCGGGAGTGAAAGGTGGTTACCAGATATGAGACAAGGCGCAGGTCAGAGGTAGATCTAAGTGGGAGGGGGTGTATTTTGATGTGAGATTTGAGATGTATGCAGGGGTAGTGTTGTTGAGGGCTTTGTATGTATGGGTGAGTAATTTGAATTTGATTCTGGAGGACACAGGGAGCCAGTGTAGGAATTTGCAAAGTGATGCAGCAGATGATTAGTGGTGAGAGAGGAAATCAGTCTTTCAGCAACAATTAGGATGGATTGAAGTGTGGATATATGGGTGTCAGGAATGCCAGATAGAAGGAGGTTGCAATAGTCAAGATGGGAGATGATGAGAGAATGGACAAGAGTTTTGGTAGCATGTTGAGTAACAAAGGGGCATATTGTGGCAATGTTTTTAAGGTGGAGTCGAAAGGACTGGGAGAGAGTCTAGATGTGGGAATAAAGCAGATGGTGGAGTCAAGTGTGACACCAAGGCAGCGGGATAGGGAGACTGAGGAAATTGTGGTGTTATTGACAGTGAGGGAGATTTGAGGGCACGTGGTGATTCTGGCAGGAGGAAAGATAAAAGCTCTGTTTTGGACATGTTGAGCTTTAGGTAGCTTTGGGACATCCATGTGGAGATAGCAGAAAGGCAGTTGGTTACATGAGATAGTACAGAAGGAGAGAGGTCAGGCGAAGAGATATAGATTTGGGTGTCATCAGCGTAGAGGTGGTATTGGAAGTCGAATGAGCGAATTAGTGTCCCAAGAGAAGAGGTGTACAAGGAAAAGGGCTAAGAGCAGAGCCTTGTGGAACCCCAACAGATAGTGGGAGTGGAGGAGAGGATGTGCCAGAGGTAGAAACCCTAAAGGAGCGGTTTGACAGGTAAGAAGTGAACCAGAAAAGGACTGTGTCATGAAGGCCAATGGAGTGAAGGGTGTGTAGGAGAAGTGGGTGATCAACAGTGTCAAAAGCAGCATAAAGGTCCAGTAGAATGAGTATGGAGAAATGACCCTTAAAGTTTGCAATAAGTAGATCATTGATCTATTTTGTATGAGCAGTTTCAGTTGAATGTTGGGGGCGAAAGCCTGATTGCAGAGAATCGAGAATGGAATGAGTGGAGAAAAAGTGAGAAAGGTGTTTGTATACTAATCGCTCAAGTAATTTTGAGGCAAAGGGGCGGAGAGAAATAGGGCGGTAGTTGGAGAGAGAGGCTGGATTGAGAGATGGTTTCTTTAGAATTGGTGAGATGTGCGCGTAATAGGGAGGGAATAGGGTCGAGGGGACAGGTTGTAGGGTGAGATGATGAGATGAGTGCAGAGTCTTCATTTTCAGTTACTGGAGAGAATGATTTAAGGGTGGATTGGGGAGTGTAGGTAAAGGTGGGTAGAGTGGGTGGAGTGAGTGGAATTTTGCATGAGGAAATTTATTGACGAATGGTGTCGATTTTGTGTTTGAAGTAGGGGGCAAAATAATGGGGTGTGAGGGAGGAAGGAGGAGGAGGTGCAGGTGGGCAGAGAAGTGTGTTGAAGGTGGCAAAGAGGTCACATGGATTAGAAGAATGGGTGGATATTAGAGATTTGAAGAATGTTTGTTTGGCAATTGGAAGGACAGTGCTGTAAGATGAAAGGATGAATCTATAGCGAAGGAAATCGGGATGCAAAGAGATTTCCTCCAGTGGTGCTCTGCAGTGTGAGAGCACTTTTGCAGGTAGCGGGTGTGTTTGGTGTGCATGGTTGGGGTTTGGATCATTGTAGACTATATGTAGTAGCTAGAGCTGCATTGTCTAGGGCTGAAGTGAATGTTTAGTTGTAGAAAGAGGCGGCCTGATTAGGGCGGAACAATGCAGACATGGGAGAAAATAGTTGTTTTACTGAAGATGAGAGCTGAATTGTGTTAAGAGTACTTAGGTGTCATTGTGTACATGTGGATTTGTGTGCAGAGGGGAGGGCATGAGCTAAGGTGAGGCTGAAGGAAAGGAGGTTGTAGTCGGAGCGAGTGGAAGGTTAAATTGGAGAAACTAGATATGGAGCAATAGCGGGAGAAGACAAGGTCAAGGGAGTGTCCACCACAGTGGGTGGGAGATGAGGTCAATTGGGAGAGACCAAAGGAGGAAGTAAGTGAAAGAAGTTTAGTGACAGATTTGACAGTGGGATTATCGATGGCAATATTGAAATCGCCTAGTATAAGAGTAGGCAGGTCAAAGGATAGGAAAAAGTGCCGGACCGCAAAGTTGTCAAGGAATTAGAAAACTGGTCCTGGGGGCGAAAAATGACAGCAACTTGAAGGTTGGAGTTCAAAGATAAATAATGAGAGGAAGGGTTTAGAGGGTATGATTTGGAAGGTGCAACTTGGAGAAAGTAGAATACCTGCTCCACCCCATTGTCTGTTTCCAGGTCTGGGAGTGTGGCTGAGGGAGAGTCCCCCATAGGAGAGAGCTGCAAGGGATGTAATGTCAGAAGAGGTGATCCAAGTTTCTGTAATGTCAAGGAGATTGAGGGATTTAGAAATGAATAGATCATAGATGGATGTAAGTTTGTTACAAACAGATCTGGATTTCCATAGTTCTCAGGAGAAGGAAAGAGAGTGGAGATATGTGGATAAGTTTGTCGGGATTGGAAGAACGGGATGGATGGAAAGGTTTGGGGTGGAGCGAGGAGCGTGAGTAGATAATGGGGATTGTACGGGGCCCAGGGTTAGGTGAGGTATAACCAGCAGCCATGAGAGGGAGCAGGGTGAGAAAGAGGACATGCGAGGAGGATTTGTGGATATGAGGTTTATTTCTGTTTATGTAGGCTGGTGAGTGTGGTGGGTGCAGGATACAAAACAGTTCATGTGTGCAGACTATTGAGGAGGGAATACAGAAGAAATCCCAGTGCACAGCAGTCCTAATAACCAAAAGCTAATTATTTAGTCAGAATAATCTCATTAATTAAAAATCAATTAACACAGTCTACCAATTGTTATTACAATATTACACTAATATAGTGTCCCCACGATATACATCCAATGTAGAAGATCAATAAGCTGCCTTGTTGGTATATGCAATGATCTAAAATGAGATATAGACACTGATGTTGTAAAAATAGTAAATCACTCCTCTTAGAAACAGTCAATTTAAATAAAAGGAGGGAAGTAGTGAATGGGAAACCATAATGGGGGAGGGAGGAATAGGATGATGGAGAAAGAAGAGGAGTTTGGAGAGAAGCATGGTGACAGTAAATAGGAGAGACTGTAAATTGAGTAGGTGCATGATGGAGATGTGAATGAATGTGTCTTAGGAACAATTGTGTGGAAAGGAACAATGTGTGGAAAGGAACAATTGATCGAAATTGTGCATGGTAATGGAAGAGGTGAAGTATACTTTACCGCCCCTTAGCTGGGGTTCATGGAGTAGGTAGTTTCTGCCCCTCTGAAACAATGATGTCCAGGAGGATGCTGACAGTTGGGTGCAGAGGGTCCAGCAGCCAAACAGAGATGGTAACAGCAATGACAGTTGAGCTCTGTGGGTCTTACAGCTGAACAGAGATGGTACTTCAGTAGATCCTAAAACAGCCTTGTTTTTCAGTATGAAGTTCATCCTCAGCGCTGCTGTGATGTTTACCAACAGAATTTAAAAATATCCAAAGCTTTATATTTGTGAGAATAAGGAAAAGTGGGAGTTTGGGCAAAGAGCTGAGCTAATGTACAGCTTACTCCAACTGCCGTCCGCATGCCAATTCAAATTGTATTATATTAGGATTCAAATTGTAGAATGTATGTTATTAATAAACAATAAGACATTTTTCAATTGATAGAAATGAGGTGCACGTATTTCAGATTACAGGAGTCACAATCACAAGTCCAGACATATTATTTACAGTGAGGGGAACCATAGACTATTTCCGTAATAAGAGTAACTTGCACCATATTTTTGATACCTTATTCCATAAATGATTACTAGCTATACCCAGTGATTATTAGTTGAGCCCAATAATTATTTTGAAGTATATATCCCTGACATAGATTACCATAAAGCAGAGATGCCCAACCGGTGGCTGGGGACCATGAAACACAAATATTCGGAGTCGTAGGACAATGGCACATTTGAAAAAATCTTGTGCACCAATGCTATAAATATCCCATTTTTAGATTTAAAATCTATTCTGCTACATTACTCTCTAATGTAATTCCTCTGTGTGACTGTTATTTTGGGCGGTGGGGGGATGACATTTGGGTAAATTTGATAGAGCTGAAGGGCATAATAACAGGTTTGGAAGTTACACCGCTGACACGCTTATGTGCAGTATATAAAGAGCCATTTACTGAACTCGCTTCCAGCATATTACAACTTCTCCCTACCTGTGTAGTACAATAAAACCATAAAACGATGTAGTATAAAAATGGGTGGGGACAGTTTATCAGTAATTGTTAATCATCTATCCTGTATATGACGCAGTTAATGTTTGATATGGTTGGTGTGTTGTGATAATAATGGATTTGTTCCCTGTTTTCTGACTGATATTAGCTTTATCTAAACAAGGGCAAAACTGAAATTATTTGAAATGTAATTGACAGACAGTGTTGATGTGTATAACCCAGAGCCAGAAAATTAATTATCTCTATTTAGAGGCACATATAGGATATAGAGATATAAGAAGCTCTTTGAAACATGTTTTTTTGTGGCTAAGAATATGAGGAGCCCAGGGGATATAAGGGAGCAAGGATTAACCGTCCTAAGGAGTATATTTATATATATATATATACATACAATTGTCTCCCTTCACTGATTAGTTTAATTAGGATAAGTGCCAAACTCTATAACAAATAGAAAAATATGAAATGAAATATAGCCAACGCTGAGATCATTTAGAGGGAGGTTGCAAACACTTTTTATGCTATCAGGTGCAAATTCTAATTACCAGCAGTGACTGGTAACTTGCAAGAAACGGTTTATAGGCCTAATGGATTGAGCCTGCCCTCTCTCTCCATCCATTAACACCAGGACCCTTTTCTGGCTTTTCAATCAGGCCTACAGCCCTTCAGCAGCTTACAAAAAACCAGAAATTTTCCTGGGGTTTTAAAATGAGTAGGTTAGGAACCTATATAATATATCTGCCATCAAAGACTAAATGATAGACTTTGACTCTTTACTCCAGTCTTCTTAACCAGTTGCTGTTTTATTTTGCCACAACAACACTGTAATGTATTCATCACATGTTCCACGGCTTCCTGACACTAGCTAAGTCCACCAGCCCTAGCTATCGTCTGGCTGCTATTCAGAGATGGAAACCCCGCGCACCAGATCCCACAATCCTTTTATTCACAACAAACACACCCCAGCGATCACACCCATGTCGTGCACCTGTGAGTAAAATCCTGCCTTAAGGTAACGGCAGGATTCTTAATCCTGTCTATGCCTTTCCCTGGTGAGCAGGTAACATAGTTGATGAGGTTGAAAAAAGACACCAGTCCATCAAGTTCAACCTATTTGGATCTCCTACAGTCCCTCACTTAATTTTGAAATTGATCCAACCGCCAAACTGTTTCAATTGTGAAAATCCTCCCAGACCCAATATTACAGTCCTATTTTTACCCTATATCCACTACTATCCTTCATTTGATTAACGGTCGTATTCCTGGATACACTTTTCCGCTAAAAATTTGTCTAACCCTTTCTTAAACATATCTATTGAATCTGCCATCACAACCTTCCCTGGCAGTGAATTCCATATCTTGACTGCCCTTACTGTAAAGAACCCCTTCCTCTGCTGGTTGTGAAATTTCCACTCCTCTAAACTTAGGGGGTGACCGCGTGTCCTGTGTATAGTCCTTGGGGTAAAAAGTTCCAATGAAAGTTCTCTGTATTGACCCTTAATGTATTTGTACATAGTAATCATATCTCCCCTTAGACACCTCTTTTCTAAAGTAAACATGTCTAAACTGGCTAACCTTTCCTCATAACTTAATGACTCCATACCCTTTGTCAATTTTGTCGCCCATCTTTGAACCCTTTCAAGTTCCAAATTATCTTTTTTATAGAGCAGTGCCCAGAACTGTACTGCATATTCAAGATGAGGTCTTACCAACTATTTATACAGTGGCAAAATTACACTGTCTTCCCTTGCATCTATGTCCCTTTTTATGCATGCCAATACTTTGTTTGCCCTTGCAGCTGCTGCTTGACATTGAGCACTATTGCTAAGTCTACTCTCTACGAGCCCTCCCAAATCCTTTTCCATTATAGAATTTCCTAAATTAATTCCATTTAATATATAGAATGCGTTCTTGTTTTTGATTCCTAAATGCATAACCTTACATTTATCTGTGTTAAACCTCATATTCCATTTCGCCGCCCAATAGGGGCTATTGATCAACACCGGCGCCTCTCTGCTCCGTCTCCTCCCCTCCACTCACTGACTGTCGGGCGTGACATCATCATCACGGCCCAACAGTGTCAGTGAGTGGAGGGGAGGAGACGGAGCAGAGAGGAGCAGCTTTATGGAGGCAAGGTAAGGAAAGACGTGGGGAGGAGGGAGGAGGGCGCCGATTTTTAAAGTGTTCCTGGTTCTCAGAGCACGTGTAGGCGAGCTCATGTCACTTGCAGATAATTTTTACACCTGTGTGCAAATGGTCTGACTGTCATTCATTCATCGTATCCTAGCAAAGGGGGGGGGGCTATACACCATTACTGGCACCTTATAACAGGAACCTGTAATTGCAGCACCTGATAACAGGCACTAGATTTACAAGTGTGGTAGTTTTTGTCCTAGCTGAGTTGTAAATGTAAGTGTCAAAATAAAGTGTAAAATGTTAGGTTACTACCAGAAAAAGCATATAGTAATTTTCTTGGTTTTAAATATGTGTCTGCAATTTAAAACATCACCTTGTGATATGGTTTTGATAAGGTTCAAAGTAACACAATTATTGGGCCATAATTTGCCTTGTGAATCTGGTCCTCCTATCCTCACAATCTTACTCAGTAATTAAATATTATACAACACAGAGAGTACAGTAAATGTTTAAACCACAGTTAGATGGATTACCAGCTTACACTGAACAACTTATCACAATAAACAATAATCAAACATTAAAATACTTACATTCAAAGGACTAATAGATCCATGTGTCACAATTTAGTGATCCTTCCCTGGTGTTAATTAAAAGTGATGTATAGCATGTGAAAAAATAAAAAATATAACATAGTGTGACATTGTTTAAGCCATATTGTTATATAAACAAGAAAATCTAAAGTTTTTGAAAAAAAATTCTAAACGTGATTTAATACATATGGTTTGTTCCACCACAATATCTCTCCTTTGTGGTTCTACTTTCTAGACAATCAATATATAATCGCCTTCAGTGCTCAAATAATTTCAATGTGTTATATTGACTGGTTCCTCACCACACAAATCCTTAAGTGAAAACACTTACAAGAGGAAAAATTAGGAAAGACGTAGTATCAAGTTTCTTTAGGTCTTTATCTTCCCTCTATGGTAATGCTAGATATAATCCCTCATAGATTTAGAAAAAATAAAACGGATATAGTGTGATACCATTTACAACTAAAAAACACTTTTATTATACATAGATGCATACATATCAAACATATTAAGAATCATTTATAAAAAAAATAATTAAAATAGAAAAAACTGGAACATGGTAGTGTGTGGATCCCAACCAGATGGAGATAGATATGATCGTGTTTGTTATAAATCCCCATGGTGTCTGCACAATCTCTTCTCCTGTGGTCCTTCAGATGTTATCTATTGGGTCCTGTTTGTTCCAGAATTTACAGCCCTCTAAACCAACGCTTTTCTACCTCTTGAGACAGATCTTTCTGATCCTCGAAAAATACCTTTCTCAAGAAGTTGAAAACCAAAGTACATTTGGGTGTCCTCAGTGTAGAGGTGGTATTAGAAACCAAATTAGTACCCCAAAACAAGAGGTGTACAATATTAAAGTACAACACTCTCTATTGAGGCCTCAATAGAGAGTGAAAGTGGAAAAGATAATGTACCAGAGGTCGGTACACTACTGGAGCGGATAGAGAGGCAGGAAGTGACCCGGGAGAGAAATATGTCTAGATCGGCAGTTCCCAAAGTGTACGCTGCGGCTCCCTGGAGTGCCGCGGCGCTGTCACAGGGGTGCCGCGATCACCCAAAAAAAGAAAAGAAAAGACAAACCAAAACAAAAACGTACCCATCCAGCGCCGGATCCTTTCCCTCACTGACTGCCAGGCGTGACGTCATCACGTCCAACAGCTTCAGTGAGGAGCGGCAGCAGAGAGGACAGAAGACGGCGGAACATGAAGAATGAAGGTAAGTAAAGGAACGGAGAGTGAAGGGGGACAGAGACACGCTGAAGGAGGGGGACAGAGAGAGAGAGACACGCTGAAGGAGGGGGACAGAGAGAGAGACACGCTGAAGGAGGGGGACAGAGAGAGAGAGAGACACGCTGAAGGAGGGGGACAGAGAGAGAGAGAGAGAGACACGCTGAAGGAGGGGGACAGAGAGATAGAGAGAGACACACATGCTGAAGGAGGGGGACAGAGAGAGAGAAACACGCTGAAGGAGAGGGACAGAGAGAGAGAGACATGCTGAAGGAGGGGGACAGAGAGAGAGAGACGCTGAAGGAGGGGGACAGAGAGAGAGAGACATGCTGAAGGAGGGGGACAGAGAGAGACACGCTGAAGGAGGGGGACAGAGAGAGAGACGCTGAAGGAGGGGGACAGAGAGAGAGAGACACGCTAAAGGAGGGGGACAGAGAGAGAGAGAGAGAGACATGCTGAAGGAGGGGGACAGAGAGAGAGAGAGAGACGCTGAAGGAGGGGGACAGAGAGAGAGAGAGACGCTGAAGAAGGGGAACAGAGAGAGAGAGAGACACGCTGGAGGAGGGGGGCAGAGAGAGAGACGCTGAAGGAGGGGGACAGAGAGAGAGACACGCTGAAGGAGGGGGACAGAGAGAGAGAGAGAGACATGCTGAAGGAGGGGGACAGAGAGAGAGAGAGAGAGAGAGACGCTGAAGGAGGGGGACAGAGAGAGAGAGACGCTGAAGGAGGGGAACAGAGAGAGAGACACGCTGAAGGAGGGGGACAGAGAGAGAGAGACGCTGAAGGAGGGGGGCAGAGAGAGACACGCTGAAGGAGGGGGACAGAGAGAGAGAGACGCTGAAGGAGGGGGCAGAGAGAGACACGCTGAAGTAGGGGGCAGAGAGAGACGCTGAAGGAGGAGGGGCAGAGTGAGACGCTGAAGGGGGGAGCACAGGGTGTGAGATGGCGAAGAGGGGAACACAGGGTGTGAGATGGCGAAGGGGCACAGTGATAAAAAGGCACAATGTGATGGTGAAGGGGTCTAAATACATCTTGCGTCATTTTGACCCAACTACTTAAAAAACGGGACTACCTGGTAATTATTTTTGCTTAGGGGTGCCTTGGAAAAATTATGGTGACCCTAAGGGTGCCTTGAACTGAGAAAGTTTGGGAACCACTGGTCTAGATGGACAATGGAGTGAAGGATGAGTAGGAGAAGAGGATGTTCAACAGTGTCCAAAGCTGCAGAGAGTTACAGGAGAATGAGTATTGTGAAATTAAAAATATTTATATTTATTCATAAACACATTTTCATTAATCAAATAAAACACAAATTAAAAACAAACTGTACATACAAAATCCTTTAATAAAATACAAATGTATGGATGTTGGTTTTATCCCATGGTTAGAGGTGTTGCAAGGCAGGTCATGCTGGGACCCATAATGGCTGTCTTCTTTATAAATATTAAAGAAATAGATCAACCTTGGGCCATTTTGAAACAAAATATTACTTGACTGTGTATACATTGTACACACCTGTACTTTCCAGCTGTAAAATCTACAATTACTGTTGCCTTAACTGTAACGCAGGTCCCCTAATAACCTATAAGGAATAACATTGTTAACTTACATGCTTACAAAGGCAACTCCTTTATGTCTTTTTCCTCCTCCTCTATGAAATGATCCTTGGTGCACCTCATTGGTGCTCCAGCTGTCTGCTGGGTCATAAGGTCTGTTGGAATAAATTAGACACATTTAGCTATTTAATGAAATTGTGTCTATTTCTCACTTATCCTCAAAATTAAAGAGATTATCTTTCATAAGTTATCTCCATTAGAACACATTGACAAATCAGTGTCTTAAAATCAATAAACAGACTCAACACAAACTTTATTTACCTGGGCAGAAAAGAACATTCACATAGTGAGTTAGATATATGACCAACAGAGACTATGGTTGATTACTGTTTATTTTTCAGGTGAGGCAGACATGTCCCAGCTAATGCCTGGTAGTACATCAATTAAAGCCTTTAGTTTAGTATTTTACAGATAAGCTCTAAGGGGGCGGAGGGGTCACACCAGGGGTGGATCTAAAAAATTGTTCTACCCGGGGCGATTTAGGGGGGGGGGGTGATTTAGGCCCCATCCCCTTTCTGACATCTAAGGCTGCCGGCGACTGGCAGCCAGGCAGCACACTCTCCCTGCCTGTCACTGCCGAAAGGACCTGCAGCATCGCCCCAATCGCCGCCTCCCGGGATCCACCTCTGGATCACACTGACATCGCAGCCAGATAAGAAGGATTGCCACAAAATACACAGGCAGCAGGAAGGGGGGATGTGCAGGGAGGCACATCCCCCTTTCACATCTGGGGAATAAGAAAGCCAGCTGTTACACTGACGGTCTGTTCACAAACTCACAGAACTAGTTGGCGGAGGTCTTCACCTTTAGCAGCCGCCTTTCCCATAGAGCTTTATACGCTCACCAGTACTCAGATGCCCCCAAGTCTTAACTCCAGATGTAGTGTAGGTTTGTAATACAAAACCGTAGTGGCAGGACAGGAGGTAACAAAGATGGCAGCAGATGGTCAGATGAAAGCAGAGGTCAGAGGTCAATAGCAAGCAGAATAATCAGGTAACACGCCAAAGGGTCACAGGAAATTCAGCGGGGTCCAGGGTACAGGCAAACGAATCAGGATCACAGGCAAGAAGGCAAGGTCCAAAGTACAGGCAGGGGTCATACACAGAAGTTCAATCCAGAAGGTATACACCAAACAGCACAGGAGCAGGTTAGCAGACAGGGAACTTGGCGCTATAACCAGCAGCGAGGCTAAGCCCTCCCTGCCTTAAATACTTTGATGGGCCAATCAAAAAAGAGGAGGACAGGGCTGACAATCAGCCTCAGGAGGCTGCTAATTAATTTACTAGCTAGAACTGGCATAGATAATAACAAAAACCAGGAAAAACCAGGAACATAAATATATAAATGAACCAATTTAAATCATAGGAGAGCTCTCCCTGGTTTTGGAGGATGTCCCTACACCCTCCTAGTCTATGCCACAAAGATAAGCTATAGGAAAAATAACAGTGCATTGTAACCAATGCACGCGCCCGGCTGCTAGATCACGCCAGGATGCGGCGTACCGCCGCGGCTCGTGAGACCAGTGAGAGACTTACTAGGAAAAACAAGTGTCACCACTACCAGCGCAGAGATGAGTGTCTAAGCAGGGACCGGTGAGTATTCTAATGATGTTGCTAATGTTAATAATATGTATATGGGTGATCACTGTACTGTAGATGGAGTAGAGGACAGCTCAGGGTTAGATAGTTCTACTGAGTCTGATTGTGAAGCAGCGGATAAGGCTTTTAAGGAGCAGTGGTGCGTGCTGAGGAGGGTGAGAAAGTTGTGTAGGTTAACAGGTCTTGGGGTGGATGCAGCTATAAATCAATTGGGGTAGGCTTCTAAAATAATAAATAAATAAAAAATCTACAGCTTTTGAACAGGCTGAGGTAACCTCTGGGCTCAATGGCAGCTCATCATCATCATCATCATCATCATCATCATCAAGCTCATGTGCTGAAACAAACAAGGAGGGACATTGAGGATAGCACATTTATAGATATATACTCCTGACAAAAGCAGGGCTAAAGAATAAACAAAAAGTTAGTGAGAGTGGAGTGGCGCAGGCTGATACATATGAAGCGATGGATAATTGGCTAAGCTGGGAAGCTGGTTTATACAGGATGTTACTTAGAGGCTTTCCCAGGGATGGCTAAGAGTAAGGTAAATTACTCAAATTTTATCCTCTCAGTCTATAAGAAGTTCCAGAGGACCGTCTGGAGGGAATACAACAAGGCCTTTTGGCTGAAGTCGCAGGGTCATAAACCAATTAAGTTGGGTCAAGGGACATAGAGCTCAGGTGAAACGCCCAAGGCAGCGATGCAGGCGTGGCTGAACATGTATCCTAAGCGATATGAAGCAGAGCTATTTTGTGCCGGATTTAGGGAACGGTTTAAAATTCTTATTGGGAGGTCAGTTTCTCGAATGATAGCGAGTAAAAACCTGAAGTCCGTCAATGCGCAGACAACAGTGGTTGGAGTTAAGAATGCAGAGAGGCTAGGAAGGTCACTCTAGAACAGTTGCAGTCAATGCTGGGGTTGCTGAACTTTGCTTTCTGGGTGATGCCAATGGGCCACATATGTTAAGAGGAGGCTGGAGAGAGCTACAAAAGGATTCGCATTAGCAGGGAGATCATAATGGATCTGTTGGTAGGGGATCATTTCCTACACAAGTTTAATTGGGTGCTTTTATGGCTGCAACAGAGCAGCCTAACCGTGAGCTGCAGCTGTTCACAGAAGCAGCAGGGGCAATAGGTTTTTTGTAGTATATATGGGGGGGAATGGTGCGCACAATCATGACCAGACGAGTGCGTCGCTAGCGGTCTCACTAAGAACCTAGCTGTGCTGGAATTGTTTCCAATAGTGGTGGCGTTTGAAATTTGGGGGAGGAGGTTAGAGAGCAGGTACATCAGGTTCTGGTGCGACAACCAGGCGGTGGTGCAAGCCATTAACAATCATTCAGCATCATCTTCCCGCCGCTTAGGTGGTTAGTTGCAAAAGCATGTCCAAGGCGAGCATAATACCATAGCTGAAGCGCTCTTGCGACAGAAGTGGGAGATCTTTAAGGAGGAAATGAGCAGGCTTACCATGCCTTTCACATCTTTGGCAGATTGGCCACCAGGGCTAGGTGAGCTGGTGGCAAAGTTCTTGGCAAAAAAGACATGCAAAACTTATAGTGCAACTTGGGATAGATGGCAGCACTTTAAAGCCAGAAGATCATAAGAGGGTAAGGAAGCCCTACAGATATTATTGGCATTCCTGGGTGAGCTTCAAAGGCCAGTGTTAGCAACATGCTAGCCAGCATTGCCTTTTTCTTAAGGCTGAGGGGAGAAGCAGATATAACCAAAGCATTCATAGTGCATTCAATAACGATAGGCTGGGCCAGGAACGAGACTCGAAACCCGGATCCCTGGGAACCAGTGACAGCAGAGAGGCTAAGAGAGTTAGTAGGGATATCACCCACAGTATGCAGGGACGAACGGGAAACAGCACTCTTTACCACTGTATTCATTTTGGCATACAGTGGGGCTTTCAGAGTCAGCACAGTTCAATAAATCACTCAGGTCAGGCCATTTGCGTAAGAATGTGGTAGTGTCCGTTAACGCGATGCTGTGTCAGATCCACAAGACGCACCAGTTAGGAAAAGGGAGGTGGGTCCAGATGTGGTGCCAGGCGTATTCTGCGATTTGTCCTGTGGCCACAGTGGAGCGATATCTCAAGGCCGGAGGGAGGGGGAGTCTTCCGGTTGCACGGGGAGGCATCCCCTGTAACAAGATTCCAGTTCACAGCGTTTTTTTAAGAAATGAGTGCAAGCGTTAGGTTGGGATGTAGCGAGATTCAGTACACATTCTTGTTTTCCCGGCGCTGTGGAGCACTGTGGCGACTTATATATATATGTGATGATAATAATGATGATAATAATAAGCCTAAAAACTTGGCTTACACTTGCTCGCCCTTTCCTTCCCCTGTTTCGCTTCTCGTAAGGGGTCATAAGCATAAGAGCTTCAAAAATCTTCATAAGTATGTTTGCACACTTTTTTAATACTCATGTGTAGTTCAGAAATACATATCTCACCCACAGAAATGTCCAACTAGACATTTGGATACAATGCACAGAGAGAACACTTATATACTATCCCAGTGCACTAGTACAATGGGGCCTGATTCATTAAGGATCATAAATGAAGAGGATCCTTATTTAAAAACAGTCAGTATTTAACTTATGTGCAAAACAGAACACTCATTTGCACCCCTTGCATTGTAACATGGTTTTGTCCAGGAGACTGAAATAAGGATCCTCTTCATTTAAGATCCTTCAGGCCCCTGATCTCCAACTGATGATATTGATACGTAACTGAAAAGCACCAGATGAAAGAAATAAATAAAACGCAATGTGTTTTGTAAACTCCAAATCCAGTAACTTAATCCTAGTTATTGCTATATAATTCTGAGATATTCCAGCAGAACATTTTATTGACAGAATTGATCTTACATATTTCTAGAATAGAAATTAGCAATTTGTAAAATAAAATAACACATCTTATATCTATTGAAAAGAAAATGTAATGTTTTGGAATAATAAAAACTCATAATTTATAAATATACTGTATACATTTAGTAATGTGAATTCTGTTCCGTTTTGGTGAGGAAGTAGTGTCAGATTCTGTACAGAGAGAAGACACAGAGCAGAGTGAGAAGACCTCTATCTCCAGACACTGTAATGTGAGTGATGCTGATATTACTGCTCACACTATTCATATTGCTGAGGATGCAAAATACTTCACCTGTCTACAAAATGCAATTTCATATGAAGATGTAATGTCAACAATTATAATGACCCAATCTACTATATGCACAGGGAATAGATTTATATTATCATCTTGGCAGTTGGGTTGACATGGGGGCCTATTTAAGATTTTTTTGATTATTGCCCCAATAAGTATCATCTGTCTTCACAACGATGTCCGATTACTTTTTGGTGGAATATGCTATAGAAGTCATACGGTACAGCACTTCCGATAGGTGATGAAGACTCCGGGTCAGACTGCACATGCGCGACCTTGGATTGAATGACCATCAAAATCACGCTCAGAAACGCTCGGATATCTCTGATATCTCCTATATTAGGCATTTCTTAAATTCCTATTTTACTGAAAAAACACCTGAACCATGCAGAAAAAGCTGTTTCCTCATTGTTTGGGGTTTCATAATAATTCTCCTTCTTCTCTTATTTGTCCAAAATGTTGTGTTTAATTAAGAAAAAATGTGTTATTACATAAACGGACAGAGGAACTGAAATGGAATCAGTTACAGTATAAATATTTTGTAATTAGAATTGTAATTATTTCTCTGCAGGGACGGCATGATGAGATTCCTTGTGAGTAGATACATCTGCGTCTGTCTAGTATTCTGGACTCTGGGGCCACAGGTAAGTACATTGTGTCATGGAGACTACGGGGTATACTGCCAATGAGTTAATAATAGGAAAGGGTTCTTTTTATTCGATAAATCAGAGAACATTTACTGACAGATCAAATGTCAGACGTATCCCACATCCTGTGCACAGATGAGTTACAAAATACATACACGCACCAGCAAGAAGACATTCTATATCAAGGCAAATTTAAAAAATGTGAGCGGGACCCTCTTACCACTCTGTCTGTCTCTATTACCCAGCATTTTTTTTTTACTGTGTTTGTTATCAATTGTAAAGCACGATGGAATTTACTGCCACTATTAAAATAAATGTTGATGATGATGATGATAATAATACATCACGTTACGATGGCAATGTAAGCAATATTGTCATTCTAAAAATCTCTAGTTAAGTCTAGGTAAATGTCTTTAACATGACCATATGGTCATATTCATCAAGGGTTGATAGGAAGACATCTGTTTAACTCACAGGGCCTGATTTACAGTTGAACGATCATTTGCACCACGTGAAAATGTAACTTGAGTTAAATGTATCACGCTGGGTATGCGCACATCTTGCACCTTATTTTGAGTTGACATAGCTTATACTTGGAGAGGTTACATGTAAGTGCAGTATAGTAGGGCCGTGGAGACACCAGTCAACCAACCATCCTAGAGATTGTCTTATGTGTATCTTTAATATAGGCCTTTTAGGAGGCGTTTGTCTTTGTGACCCATAGTCCTGGTGCAACTTTCCGAGTTGATGGTGATGACCACGAGGATGTTGTACTGTGCACGTTCCACCTGATATTCCCCATTTATGGAAGGTTTCATACTCATATCCCTGCAGGTTTTGGCCAATCGTCTAAATATGAGCATCAACTCATTTGATGACCAGTATGAAAACTGCACAGAGCAGATGGAGAATACAGTAATAACCAAATTACTTGCTAAAGAAAAATCTGAAGATGCAGAATTTAGAATAACTTGGGATAATGCAGCGTTGCGATGGAAAGAAATGAAACTGAGCGTACCCAGCGGCTTCCGTGACGAATACGGTATCGCAATTATGGCTTATACCAACAATGGGAGCAGTGTTTATTCCAACTTCAACGAAGCAGTGAGAAATTACCGGGGTCATTCCTCGTTTAAATACCATTCCTTACACTTCTATCTTACACGAGGCGTGAGGCTCCTGAAATCCAGCTGCCGGAAAGTCTACCGAGGGTTTAAAGCGGTCTATTTTGATCCTAGTGATAAAGGGGAAAGTATCAGACTTGGACAATTTTCCTCTTCATCTACCAGCAGAAAAATGGCAGAAAATTTCGGTAAGGATTCTTTCTTCACCCTTACCAGCTGCTTTGGCGTCGATGTGAAAAAATTTTCCTATGTACCAAAACAAGAGGAGATTCTGATACCTGTGGACGAGGTGTTTGAGATGACAAAGTATGACGTTGGAGGAAAAGAACGCACATTTATTCTTAAGTCTAAAAAGAAAAGATGTAATTACTATAAATGCGATTACTTAAACCAAGGTGAGTATTCACATGAGGCTGAGGATTTCAGTTCATGCTCCTATAACTTATATATATATATATATATATATATATATATAAAATATAAATGCCTAGTGGCGTGTGTTAGTCTGTCTGTGTGTGTGTGAAAAAAAGAAAAACCAAGCTGCAGCGCCACCTGCTGGGCAGAGTTATACACTGACCTATATATTTCTTGAAGGAGAAGTGACAGTTGGGAGTGGTTGGTGGTTGCCGGGGGTGACAGTGGGGAGTTTTTAACACCTTAAGTAGCTTGATGTGACTAGAATGCATGAGTATCATGCACGGGTTACCTGACCTACTAAATTCTTAGTGTGTGTGGAAAAAAACCCTCAAAAAGGGCTGAAATTTGGTATTCTGACATTATTGACGAGTTGAGGGGTCAAACTCATTTTCGTGAGGTAATTTTACCTCATGAACACACATGTGTACAGTGGCGGATCCAGGGGGGTGCGATCGGGGCAATCGCCCCCCCCCTAGCAGGGGTTCGCTGCCGACGGCTGCACAGTATGTGCAGGTCCGTTTGGCAGTGACAGTGTGCTGCCCGGCTGCTCTGATTGTGTTTTAAACACACTGTCCCTGCCTGTCACTGACGAGCGGAACTGCACATACTGTGCAGCCCCCGGCAGCCTCAGAAGTCGGAAAGGGGGCGGGGCCTAAATCACCCCGCCCTAACATCCCCCCGGGGAACAAACATTTTCTAGATCCGCCCCTGCATGTGTAGCGGCGTGTGTTAGTGTGTTAGTGTGTGTGTGTCTGTGGAAAAAACTATTTTCTCTGAAAGGTCTCATCCGAATGACCTGAAATGCGGTATACTGACATTATTTGACAAAAAAATGCATAAGTATCATGCACGGGTTAACTTGTATATATATATATAATTATATGTATATATATATTAATCTTATCTTCTATAGATTTAGTATAAGGGACTATTGCTTCATTTACATGTGCAAATGTTGCAAGTGGGAGGATATTATTTTATTTAAAACTTAAACGTAAAGTAAGAATATACAGGACAATAATATAGGAATACACTTTAGACACTGAATACCCACTAATCACTGGTCCGGAGTGCGTTCCTGCATTCTTGTCCTGTGTCATGAGAAGTCAGTCACAGCGGTGATGCACCTTTCCATACATTTGATGAGCATGAGGACTAAATCCCTCCAAAATTAAAAAAACAGTTTTACTTTCCAATGTTTTTGTCAGATTTGTTAAAAATAACCACATGGTAATAAGATCAATGGGGATACAACATTCAGCACAATACACACATTTCCCTAAGTCACCAATTATAAGAAATTACATCAGAACACACACTTTATACAGATATTATTTACAAAAGTCTATAGATATATTAGCAACACTTGTGTATTATCGGTAATCATTGGCCATTCTAGCATTGTGCATTTACTGGGACGCAGGAATAATTTCTTTATATATAATAATTTCTCAGAATAAACATACCACATAACGGTGACGAGTGACTGTATTGCATTATGATCACGGTGCTCATGTTTGTCATAATACAACATCTCTATCATTTATCGTTACAGGGGGGAAATCGAACGCTTGTGTGGAGAGTGGAGGTGAGGCTGGAATTTCCCTTTGTGATAATGACAAAATACAATTATTTCTCAATCATAACATGGGAGAAAGTACGATCATTCACATAGGGGTTGGTCTAGCTGTAGACACATGTAAACGTAAAAAGTGGTATATGATGAGTTGAACGCATCTGAAAATGCGTACAGCTCAATGATAAGTGCGCCAGACATACAATCTGGTGCGCCAGTTGTTACAGGTGTGTATAATTATGTCTCGCAAAAGACCTATCTGTAAATGCATCCAGGTCTGCTTGACTCACAATTACGTGAATCAGCCATTACTGGACCTTGCTTACACATTGCCAATCCATACCGCCCCCATTTAGCCTCTCCCAGCATGAGATTATGCAAGACAATGATATGCAAAAAACTAGATGCGCCTGTAAGCTTGTACATTCTTGGCACGCATGATGTAAAAGGGTCCGTGTAGGGGCTGGCTGGCAGGGCTGGGGTGGGCCTGTCTCATAATGGGCTACCAGGAACTGGGTCACAGGGCTACCTGCACTTTTTTCCCTTTGAAATGTTCCTAATAAGCTGCAGAGCTGCCAACTAGCCCCTGGGTCCGTGTATGGCACGTCATACCCCCAGAAATAGAAGCTTATTACAGATGTACCATTGTTTAATCTCATCCGCACCTTCTCTTGCATTACTTATATCACACGTAATCCAGTCCTTCATTAGTTAAGTAGCACACATCCCTAACAGAGCTCTTTGTTCATTAGTTACTGTATATACTGTAGAGAACCCACAATCACAGTGCAGATATACAGGTATAAAATAGAATATTTTACTTATACAACAATCTTACAACATATATGTTCAATAATATAATCTTACACACAGTACATATAACCACATATATGTTCAATAATATAATCTTACACACAGTACATGTAACAACATGTCACGGGCACTAGGAGTTTTACCCAGAATTCACCAGGTGTAGCTACACTTACCAGAGGTACAGACCTCTGGATAGTGTGGTGAATCAGTGGAACCATACAATAGAATAAAGGAAAGGAATGTCAATAGTATAAATGCTGAGTCTTGGCACCGTGGAACTATGATGGTACAGCAGTTTAATAAACAGGATAAAATGAGGAAAGAGTCCAAGTGCCTTAGCACGCAGGTAGCATATAGCAGGCCAGTACTTGATAACTGGATAACGTTAGGCAAAGACCAATCAACAATATAGTAAAAGAGTCAGCGACTTGCAGCTACAATACAGAGGCACTTGTAGACTTTAGTCCAGCTAATAGGTACCATACAGAGTAGTAGCTATATCACAAGGAAACAACAATGGTCTACAGCTGGTAAGTTTCACCACGGATATGTAGAGAAGACTTGTCCAGCGCAGGTGTGTAACGGAATAGCGGGAGTGGTCTGCAATTGGCAAGTTGTACCACTAATGTAAAGGGAAGACTTGTCCAGGTGCAGGCGTGGAATGGAGTAACGTGGGTGGTCTGCAATAGGCAAGTTATACCACTGATGTGAAGGGAAGACTTGTCCAGGTGCAGGCATGTAATGGAGCAACGTAAGTGGTCTGCAATAGGCAAGTTGTACCACTGATGTATAGAGGAGACTTGTCCAGGAGCAGGCAGGTAACGGAGGTAGCGAGAGTAGTCTGCAGCGGGTAAGTTCTACTACTGATGTGGAGAGGAGACTTGTCCAGAAGCAGGCAGGTAACGGAGGTAGTGAGAGTAGTCTGCAGCGGGTAAGTTCTACTACTGATGTGAAGAGGAGACTTGTCCACAAGCAGGCAGGTAACGGAGGTAGTGAGAGTAGTCTGCAGCAGGTAAGTACTACTACTGATGTGAAGAGGAGACTTGTCCAGAAGCAAGCAGGTAACGGGTAACACGAGCAGAAACAGGAAACACCTCAGAGTCTCAAGGAATGAGAACCAAGAACAGGCAAAGGTACTAGGGCAACAGGTGCCTTAAGTACTGAGAGGTGATTAATTAACCAATGAGACTAGAGGCGAGGTATTAACAGTTCAGGGTTTCTGCACATGCGCAATCTTAGTCAAGATGGCGGACGGCCGCGGCTCAGGAGAGGCGCCGGCAGGAGCGAGAGAGACCCATGTCCCAAACTAGAGGCACTAACAGTCCGGTGAGTGACAGTACCCCCCCCCCCTTTTAGGGGTGGGCACAGAACACTTAGAACCAGGTTTGCCCGGATATTTGGAATAAAACTTTTTCAGAAGAGCTGGAGCATTAAGATCATCTGCACGGATCCAAGAGCGCTCCTCTGGACCAAAACCTTTCCAATGCACTAAGAAGCGAAGGATTACCCTAGAGATTTTAGCATCAAGTATATGAGTAATCTCAAACTCCTCCTCTTGTTGAGCTTGAACTGGGCGAGATACTGAAGAAGGAACAGAAAATCGGTTGATGATGAGAGGTTTGAGTAATGAAACGTGGAAGGAATTGGAGATAAGAAGGTTCTTCGGTAAAGACAACTTAAAACAAACAGGATTTATCACTTGAACGATTTTATAAGGACCAATAAAACATGGAGCAAACTTCATGGAAGGAACCTTCATGAGAATATTCTTGGTAGAAAGCCATGCACGATCTCCAATTTTAAGTGCTGGAATTGCTCGCCTCTTTTTATCAGCAAAAAATGTATATCTTGAAGATGCCTTTTTCAAAGAGAATTTAACCTGAGCCCAAATGGATTTAAACTTTTGACATAAACCCTCCACAGCAGGAACTTGGGTGGGAGGGAGGGCAGGAAATTCTGGGAGAGACGGATGGTGACCGTATACAACAAAAAATGGTGTTTTAGAAGATGACTCATCATACATATTATTATGGGCGAATTTGGCCCATGGAAGCAAATCTACCCAATTGTCCTGGTTGGCTGAAGAAAAAATTCTTATGAAAGTCTCTAGATCTTTATTGACTCTCTCAGTCTGTCCATTTGATTGAGGATGGTATGACGATGATAGTGACAATTGGATACCCAAGGTTTTGCAAAGGGCTCGCCAAAATCTGGAGACAAACTGCACTCCTCTGTCCGAAACGATTTCAGATGGACATCCATGAATTTGAAATATTTCCTTGATGAAATGATCAGCCAATGTGGAAGAAGAAGGTAATCCTAACAAAGGGACCAAATGAGCCATCTTAGAGAATCTATCTACCACTACCCAAATGGTATTGCATTTCTTGCTGAGAGGAAGATCAGTAACAAAATCCATACTTATATGGGTCCATGGTTTAGAAGGAATGGGTAGTGGTTGAAGTAGACCCGGCCGGTGTTCTACGGGAAACTTTAAATTGGGAACAAACATCACAAGCAGCCACAAACTCCTTGACATCTTTCCTAATAGAGGGCCACCAGTAACTTCGAGAGAGAATCTCTAATGTTTTTCGTTCTCCAGAATGCCCAGCAAAACGAGAGGAATGATACCATGACAGAATCTTTTTACGAAGAAGTGGTGGAACAAAGGTTTTCCCAAACGGTAGAACATTGGTGGAAGAAGCAGCTAAACTGACACATTTAGGATCCAGTATGGGACGATCAAAACAATCTTCAATCTCAGAGGAAGAGGCCACCGCCCGAGACAATGCATCCGCTTTTTTATTCTTAGAAGCTGGTTTGAAGGTTATAACTAAGTCAAAGCGAGAGAAAAAAAGTGACCATCTTGCTTGTCGGGGGTTCATACATTGAGCTGACTGTAGATAGAGAAGATTTTTATGGTCAGTAAAAATAGTCACGGGGTGACGAGCACCCTCTAGTAGGTATCTCCACTCCTCCAAAGCCACCTTTATGGCTAATAGCTCCTTATCTCCTATAGTATAATTCTTCTCAGCAGGTAATAAACTTCGTGAGTAGAAAGCACAAGGATGGAATTTCTTTTGTTCAGATTTCTGAGATAGAATGGCTCCTAGTCCAACATTAGAGGCATCTACCTCAAGGAAAAAAGGAAGGGTAACATCAGGTTGTCGAAGATAAAACGCCCTCTTGAGGAACTGAAATGCTTGAAGAGCCTCAGGAGACCATTGCTTGGTATTAGCACCCTTACGGGTAAGCGCCACAATAGAAGAGACAATGGAGGAGAAACCTTGAATAAAATAGTAATACTAATAGTAGATAATAGTTAGCAAATCCTAAAAAGCGTTGAATAGCTCTGGGAGTAGTTGGCTGGGGCCAATGTAACACTGCATGCACTTTCTCCGGATCCATCTCCAGACCTACTCCAGACACAATATATCCCAGGAAGGCAATCTGAGATAATTCAAAGGAACATTTCTCCAGTTTACAGAATAACGAATTTTCCCGGAGTCTAGAAAGGACCTCTGCCACATGTAATCGATGGGATGAAAGATCTTGAGAAAATATCAATATGTCGTCTAGATAGACAACGACACAAGCATACAACAAGTCCCGGAAAATCTCATTCACAAACCCCTGGAAGACAGCTGGGGCGTTACACAACGCAAAGGGCATGACAAGATATTCATAATGTCCATCCCTGGTGTTAAAAGCTGTCTTCCATTCGTCTCCGGCCTTGATCTGAATTAAATTATAAGCACCACGAAGATCCAGTTTAGTGAATATCCGAGCTCCCTTAATGCGATCAAAAAGTTCAGTAATTAACGGAATGGGGTAACGATTTTTGATGGTTATGGCATTAAGACCTCGATAATCTATACACGGGTCTTTGAGACCGTGTATAGACCTCGATAATCTATACACGGTCTCAAAGACCCGTCCTACTTCTTAACAAAAAAGAAACCCGCTCCAGCGGGAGAAATGGACGGTCGAATAAACCCACGATGGAGATTTTCCTTGACATAGTCAGACATCGGCTGGGTCTCTGGTAACGCAAGGGGGTAAATACGACCCCTAGGAGTTTTGCCAGGTTGTAAATCTATTGGACAATCCCAAGCCCGATGAGGCGCAAGACGTTCTGACTGGGCTTTATCAAATACATCAGCAAAGGAGTTGTACTGTGGAGGAAGACCAGGTGGACAAGGTGTTATAGAAGATTTATTTATTTTCACTGGAACCACTTGAGTCAAACATCTGTGATGACAATCCGAACCCCAGGAAATAACTTGCAGAACATTCCATTCAATCTGTGAAGAATGGAGTTGAAGCCACGGAAAGCCAAGTACAATAGGACTAGTAGTAACCGGAAGAACTAAAAACAAAATTTGCTCTTGATGTAAAGCCCCGATTTGAAGGTTTACAGGAATGGTACGTTGAGTAATAGTTCCATTGATAATTCGAGGTTTTAACAGTTCAGGGTTTCTGCACATGCGCAATCTTAGTCAAGATGGCGGACGGCCGCGGCTCAGGAGAGGCGCCGGCAGGAGTGAGAGAGACCCATGTCCCAAACTAGAGGCACTTACAGTCCGGTGAGTGACACAACATAAATGATACAATATCTGTGTGTAGGAGCATGAACTTCCGGCTACAAAGAAAGAGAATATACCATACAGGTGCTATAAATAATAAAATAATTAATAAAGAAACATTAAGATGTTGCTCTAAGACAATCTGTGTATCTTATTGTACTATGTGCAAATAACATAGAAAGAATGAGCAGTGTTATGAGGTTAAGATCCCAGTACAGAAAATATTGGATAAGTGTCCCAGAAACCAATCCCAAAATACATAAGAACACTCAATATATGAATATATGCTGTATATAGTATTAAAAATATAAGTATAAAATATAACATACATAATATATTATAACATATTATAGACACGTGTCTTTTTGCTTACACAATGTGGTCACCCTCTGCTTCCTCTTACAGCCTTCTTATAATAATATATTGGTTTAATGTCTCATATATCCACAGGAATCATCACATATATATATAAAGTATTCATTGATGTAGATATAACTGACTACTTCATAGTAGTAATTAAGCTGGTCCCATAAATATGGTGAAAATATAATGGAGGGGTCACAGGGATCTTACATTCATCAGTATTGGAGAGGACCTTTAATGGGAGCAGCCAACTGTCCCTCTAGTTCGTTACCTGTAATTAGCAGGAAAGGACCAGTCTTTGTTCTCATCACTTCTACCGTTATAGAGTCATTGGGATTTCTTTGTTCTTATAGTTGAGTCGATTTCTTATATGTGAAACTGTTATTTAATGAGAAGAAATAACCATGTTTTGTACATCCGGATAAATTGAGCGTTCGGATACAATGGGAAGGAAACAGGCAAATATTTTTCTAGACTGTCTGTAAAATAGTAAAAATATGGAAGTTATTAAATAGTTTATGTTTAATTTCAGGAATAAGAATATTATCACCATCAGCTGTCATAATTCTACTTTCTGGATTCATCATCACCATAAGTAACATTCTGTGAAGAGACGCTCACACTCCGTCATTAACATCATCATCATCATCATCATCATCATCATCATCATCATCATCATCACCATCACCATTATAGTTTATTTGTAAGGCACCACAAATTTCGTAGAGCCGGACAGTCAGCATCTTATGATTACTAATTAAGCATAATAAAGCATATAAGCAAAAGTACGAGTTATCCAAGTACAATTACAAGTAGACCATAGTCAAGCAGTAATTGAGTGAGTACAGGTTAAACATAAGTCCTAGCACTCACATACTGTACAATGCACACAAAAACTGTTTATACATAAAATATAACAGGTAAATAGTAAATACGAGGTGGACAAGAGACATACTGGAGACAGGGCTGCATGTGACTGGGGCAGTGATGTGTTGGTGAGGACAGTTCAGAGCTGTAACTAGGCATGTGCGGGCGGTGCCTTCGCCCAGGGCGCAAGCCCAAGGGGGTGCAGCAGCCGCCCGCTACCTGGCTCTGTTTCTTCAGCCTTTTACTTCCGCAGTGGAACGCATGTGCGTTCCACTAACAGGAAGTTCGGCATTTGGAACTCAAACTTGTGTTCGGAAGTAAAAGGCTGAAGAAACAGCGCTTCTTGCAGTGAGATACGGAGATGGATTGTACGATTCCTACAAGAGGCTCGACCAAGTAACAGCGCAGGATGCTGCGGTGGAAAAAGAGAGCCCTTCCACCCTGCCTTCAATTGGAAAACTTACTGTAAGTAATGTGTCACTTCGCTGTACCCTTTCTGCCATGTCCTCACCACCTGATTCATTTGTGTTCTCACTCCAACTTCGTTGGCAGAGTTAAAGTTCTAACATTACAGGACGGCATCTGACTTCATAGCGGCATACACATACTTTTGGGATAGTACGTTCAAGACAAATATAAAACCAAAAATCCTGTCATCTTACATCTTTAATGTTGTAACAAGTGTATAGTAAGATAAATTGTGATTGAATTAAAGGTTGCTTAGTGTGATGTTTTGTTTTTGTTTGCATTAGAGAAACCTATAACATATAATGGCAGTCCCATTCCTACATTACATATATATATATATATATATATATATATATATATATATATATATATATATATATATATATACGCCTTGATGACTGTATTGTGCTATACAATGTGCACATCAGTGATGCACAGGGCATTAACCATCTAGCATCTAAACCAACATGTGTCTCACTATAAAATGTTACCTACTAACCCCCCGGAGCCAGAGACGTCACTCCATATTCTTCTAATACTGGATCCCAGTTTAGTTCTTCTTTCCCCTGAACACTAAACTGTGGGGGCACAAATTTCCTAATAACAAATTGTCCACATCCACTGTTTTTGTTTGAGAATCTAAACCTGCAGATAGACTTTTTGCACTAAATACTTAGGACTCAAAGCGCTTTACAGTTTAAGCATACAAACAACACATGACACAGTCACATATAAAGTACAGGTGATAGTATTACAAACATATATCATAAAATGACAATCTGGGCATGCATCGTGGAGGCAGCCATCTTGGGCGCTCTCAGGTTACACATTTAGAGTGTAGGGGACAAGAGTACTTGCGACACGGATAAGGCACACATGAGACAGAGGGAAGAAAGAGCACCCTTGCAAGATCTCCCTCCACACACATTACATGAAACAGAATGTAAGGCTGGGTACACACTACAGGTTTTTCACCCGATTATTGTGTCAATCATATGATAAACGACCGTTGGGGCCGGTAACGCAATAGTGTGTACTCTCCCAACGATCATGTTTTCTTGTTCCAAAGTACATCATATCATTTGCATTTTATAAACTGACTGAACATCTCTATGACCGAGGGAACGATGTCGGGCAAATTCTGCAGTGTGTACGCACTCACTACCAGCAGTGTAGGCAGATCTCCACAGAGTTTACATAGTCACTGATGTTTATGGCAGATGAAGAGCACAGATCTGATAGTAAATCTTGTAAAACATGTATAGTGTATATTCCATACTTACCTACTTTTGAGACCAGCTGTCCGGGAGGGGGTCCGTCGAGGGGGCGAGGCCAATCGTAGCAGGGGGCGGGGCCACGATGCCGCGGTTAGCCCTGCCCCCACCATCTACAACAACGGGGAGATGCTGGTTCCAGGATTTCTGCCTAGTCTCTCAGGAGTCCGGGTCCCAAAAATTCGGGAGTCTCCCAGACATTCCGGGAGAGTAGGCAACTATGGTATACTCATGAATCGACTGCTGATCGGGACTTTCTGACGTTTGGAGTCAAAATTTTATGTTTCCTATCAAAAAATTTGTGACTCCGTGGGACTCCCTATACATGCTGCTTCTTCTGCAATAGTCTGAGATAAGTGCAAACTGCCATTCTGACACCCCACTGGCATCCAAGCCATTGCCAAGTCAAAACTGCTTGAGCAGCCCAGGACAGATTACAAACTCAAATATTTTATACTGATAATTATTATTATTATTATTATTATTATCCTTTATTTGTTAGGCGCCACAAGAGTTCCGCAGCGCCGTACAATGCACAGACGATAGACAGTACAGGGTAAAATATTACTGAGCAGTAAACAAAAATACCAACAATTCAGCAGCTCCAAGCAGGCTAATGCAGAAAAGACGGAGCAGAAGAGTAGGTAAGGACACAGGAGGGAAGAGGGCCCTGCTCAAATGAGCTTACATCCTAAGGGAGGGTGAACAAAACTCAGGTACAAAAGGGGCCATTTGATGTAAAGGAGAGAAGAGGGGATGGAAGGAGGGAGGGGAGAGCGGGTTAGGTGGAAGGGTGGTAGGCTTTGAGGAACAGGTGGGCTTTTAGTGCCCGTTTGAAGGAGCTTAGAGTGGGAGAGAGACGGACGGCGCGAGGGAGGTCATTCAAGTGAAGGGGGGCTGCACGGGAGAAGTCTTGGATTCCAGAGTGGGAAGGGGTAATCAGAGGGGAGGAGAGGCGATGGACATTGGCCGAGCGCAGGGAGCGGGCAGGAGTGTGAATGGAGAGGAGGTTGGAGATGTAGGGGGCAGTAGACTGGGAGAGTGCCTTGTATGTGGTGGTCAGGAGTTTGAAGATGATTCTGTAGGGGATGGGGAGCCAGTGTAGGGCAAGGCAGAGAGGGGAAGCGGAGGAGGAGCGGCGAGAGAGGAAGATGAGTCTGGCAGCCGCATTCAGAATAGAGCGGAGGGGGGCGAGGCAGGAGAGGGGGAGGCCGGTGAGGAGGAGGTTGCAGTAGTCGAGGCGTGAGATAATGAGAGCATGGATGATAGTTTTGGTGGCATCCTGAGAGAGAAAAGGCCGGATGCGGGCAATATTGCGAAGTTGAAAGCGACAGGCTTGGGCAAGGGATTGAATGTGGGGGGTAAAGGAGAGAGAGGAGTCGAAAGTAAAGCCCAGGCAGTGAAGTTGGGTGACAGAGGAGATGGAGGTGTTGTTGACAGTGATAGAGAGGTCATGGTGGAAGGGGAGCCTGGGGGGAGGAAAGACAATTATTTCAGTTTTAGAGATGTTAATTTTAAGAAAGCGCAACGACATCCAGGAGGAGATGGCCGAGAGGCAGTCGGAAACACGAGAGAGAAGGGAGGGGGAGAGATCGGGCGAGGAGATGTAGAGTTGGATGTCGTCAGCGTAAAGGTGATACTGAAGACCAAAGGAGGAGATGAGAGCACCAAGGGAGGAGGTATAGAGCGAAAAAAGAAGAGGGCCGAGAACAGAGCCCTGAGGGACTCCAACAGGGAGAGGGGAGGGGGTGGAGGAGGAGCCAGACGTGGATACCGAAAAGGAGCGGTTCGCGAGGTATGAGGTGAATCAGGCGAGGACAGAGCCAGATAGGCCAAGAGAGAGAAGAGTTTGTAGCAGGAGGGGGTGGTCAACGGTAGCTCAAAAACACAAGACTTGGGGGACAGTCCCATTCTCATTTATTCTCATATTCATTCTCTCTCTCTCTCTCTCTCTCTCTCTCTCTCTCGGAACAAACACACAAGCAAATTAAATAAATTGAGAGGGAAAATACACTAAAAGTTCAGGTAGTGGCAGCAATAACTAATATCAGGGATGGATAAGACAAGTTTACATATTATCTGAGATTTTCCAAGTGAAGAGATGTAAATCAGTAATAATGACAGCAGATAATAGCTGGAGGAGATTGGTCGTCTGTGAGACCCCTTGTACCTCACCTTACACAGGAGCTTCTTCTTCTCCTCCATGCTTTTGTGCTCATGTTTGGGGTCCGCAGACATGTAACAGAATTCTTTCAGTAAAGTACTAGCCTTAGCCCCACATTAGGTTGGCCACACCCACTTGGCAAATGTCACTCCCACTTAGATGGGGGGCATCGGTGTCCTGTCTCGCCCAGGGAACTAAAATGTCTAATTACGGCACTAGGACAGGTCTGCATGTGATAAGGGCAGTGACATGATGTGTGGAGGGGAATAGAGGCAGCAGGAAGCCACAGACTGAGAGTTATATAATGGAAGGAGCAGGGTCTCCCAGCAGCACAGATTATATCAGGAGATGAGTGATGGGTTAGTGAGGACAGTGCTGCATGTGACAGGGGCAGTGACATGATGTGTGGAGGGGAATAGAGGCAGCAGGAAGTCACAGACTGAGAGTTACATGGTGGAAGGAGCAAGGTCCCCCAGCAGCAGAGAGTATATCTGGAGATGAGTGATGTGTTAGTGAGGACAGGGCTGCATGTGACAGGGGCAGTGACATGATGTAAGGAGGGGAATAGAGGCAGCAGGGAGTCACAGACTGAGAGTTATATAATGTAAGGAGCAGGATACCCAGCAGCACAGAGTATATCAGGAGATGAGTAATGTGTTAGTGAGGACAGTGCTACATGTGACCTGGACAGTTATTCATAGGCTGCTTACTTTGTGCTGCCATATTATGCAAGTGCCTGTTTCATAGTGGATCTGGGTTTGAATGGATAATTTATTTGTCCACAGCAGAAAGAAGCTAAATAATGTTCCATGTTACCCAAAAGATATACAGACAATAAAAGGCAGAATGTGATTCATTTTGTGGAGAGAGTTTAATGTAATTAGATATTATGGTGGTAAGGGTACACTTTATGGGAAATTCCCTGCACCACCCTCCCCCCTTTGCAAAGAACTGATGGATATATTGTGCTTCACATACACAGTGAAATTAAACATAATGGTAATAATTAAAGAAAGGACAGTGTGCTCCTTCGGAATCGTTCATCAGCCTCAGAGCCAGACATATTGGACTGGTTTCCACTGTAAGAGAATCCCCATGCTATAATCAAAATTAGAAGCTGACTGGTCAGTGAAAACCTCTGGAGGGGGGTGGACCTAAAAAACAGTAACCTCCTACCAGGAGTTGCTGTATATACCGTTACTGGGACATTTCGCTACTCGTTTGGGCTGTTGGGGCTGGGTGATAAGCACCTTTTCCATCAACAACTTTACCATCCTCATTGGACCAAAAGTGTATACACATCACAATCACAAGCCGTATCACACTCTAGTAGCTACGTATTATGGGCATGATTCATTAGTGATCTTATCTCGTGCACAAGTTAAGATGCTTATTTTAAAGAAGAAATGGGGAGGTAAGAGTGAAATTAAGATGAATTTTCATCTTAAGAAATTCTTCACTTGCAGTGGATTTTGCTTCTTATCTCCCTTTTCTGGGCATGCACAGAGTGGATTTGCTTAAGATAAGCAAAAAACAGCAGATAAGATCACTAATGAATCAGGTCCTATAATATGCAGTATGGTTTATGGTTTCCTATCTGGCACCCGTTCTTTAACATTCTTTGCACAAAAAAAGCTGTTCTTCCAAAAGTTCTTTCAATGCCATCACAGTTTTTACAGCAGATCTGTCAAACAATTTATACAAGGTACAAGTCAGCTTTGTACTATATTGTAGATGTGACTCTTGTTGCCCTTTAGTGAAGTTGAAAAAAGTCTGTCAGGAGGACTATGGGGTGATTGTGTATCTGTCTCACTTCATTAGTGTCCACTCACTGTACCTAAGACGGTGTCCATTATGTAACCCCAGCTCTGACAAACAGCTTTCCCAATAATATCTTGGTCCACTCTATCTCAGGAACATTGTGAACTTCACATTATTTCAAACATCTACCGGTACACATCAATAGTTGTTTTTTTTCTTCATTAAGAAAACACAAATGTAGGAGAGCTTCCCTGAACTGATTGGTTTCTATGCTGAAACTGCTCTTTCCAAATGATTACCTCTATTATGCACTATAGTGGCAGCAGTCATTGACTAAATAAATCTTGGCTGTAGATTGTGCTCTGGGATGGAGTGAATGGTCATTCCTTCATGCAGGTCTAGCTGAAACATCTGAGGCTTCTGCTTGTTCTCCTTTTTGTAATGCAAGATACAATAAGTCAACAAGCTTTGCCTTCTTCATCACCTCCAGATTCAATCCCAGTCACTATTTCCATAGTGTTGCTATGATAAGTTGGTTTAGCTCTTTGCGCAGCATTGTTCAGTGCCAATCCCACTGCTACCACCAAATATGTTACAAGGCACTTGTAATGTGTGCAAAAAAGAAATTCCTCAGGTAAACAGCAATTAAATATTTCTTTACTTCAAACTTGTTATAATACGATATCATAACTTCCAGTATTAAATATAAGGAACAGTTGTCCCATTTCCTGTCCCTGAAATAAGGATTCCTTCTTCCTTTTTCTAATCCACTGGGAAATGATTTTAGAAAAGTATAGAGATTTTACAGTGTTTTATTTTTTTTATCAAAACTTCTGAGCGATCAGATATAGTTTAGTCTACTCACTGACTTCTGAAGCTTATTTCTCTGCCATAGTTCCATAAACAGAGCAGCAGCTGCACTGTTATGGACTACTGTGCTTAGATCCTCAACTACTCAAACATCTTCTCAAGGCATTCACCGATAGCAGCCAATTTTCCAAGAAATCGAATACAATCCACAGCACCCAGGTCTTAAGCTCGGGTAGTAGTAGCTGTTGATCTAACAGTTGTCTTGGTGGAGTGGACAGAATACGGTAGGAGGTAGTCAGCAACCAGGATGTTAATAGCAGTACTCAGACCCAGACAGGCAGGGATTGAAGCAAAGTAACAGACAAGCCTATATCAGGAACAGGAGAAATCAGCAGTTCCTTTAAACAAGCCAGAGGTCAAGGCAGGTAGAGATATGAGAGCATATTCATTTAACAAGCCAAGGTCATGAGCAGGTGAAGAGAGAGAATCCTTAGAACAATCCTGGTCAGAACTTAACAGCAGAACAGGTCAGAATTAGAGATGCTCACTGTCCCCCGTGTTCTGGTTTTGGTTTTGGTTTTGGATCTGGATTACCGTCGTGTTTTGGTTTTGGTTTTTGTTTTGGCAAAACCGCCCTTGTGTGTTTTGGTTTTGGTTTTGTATGGTTTTGTTTTGCAATTTGTTAAAAAAAGTACTTTTTGTTTGGCTAAAATAACATAATTTAGTTATTATTTTGTACCTACATTATTATTAACCTCACTTACACTAATTTCCAGCCATTTCCTTTCAATTTTGACCACCTCCTAGGTCACAATATGATTTTCATACACTTTAAAAGAAAAATTGCTGCAGTTCTTGCCAACGATAAGAAAAAGGCCATTGTCATGCCTGTGCATAAGACCAAAAATCCACAACTTAAGTGTGGAATTAATTTTACACAAATCCTGACAACAGTTGCCTAGCCATTTGTAACGTTTTTAAAGCCACACTCACTAGAGGTAGGGAACTTAACCATCTGGGATCCTAATCCATGTTACATCATGGAAAGCTGTTGGGAAAATCAGAAACTTAGGTTAAAAAAAATAACAACAAGCAGTCCAGCATCATCTACCTCCCTTCTCTCATCTACATCCCATTACCTGCAATCTACACCCCCAACACCTTCATCAACAATATCCCCAGAAGCAACAATGTACAGTTAAACAATCCTTTGCAAGAGGAAGCAAGTATGAAACCTGTCACCCAGTCTCAAGCGGATCACAGACGCCCTGAGTCTGTGCTAGTATTAGATCTGCGTTCAATGTCCACTATTAATACAGTTGTTTTAATACATTTAATTGAGGTCTTCTGTCCCTGTTAGCAAATATCATCACTATACCATTTTAATAGAAAAGCTATTACCCACCTGTACCTGAAGGTTCCTAAAAAATTACATTCTACCCACTGTACACATAACCACAGATATGTGGACAAGCGGAACTGGGCAAACTAAATATTATATGACTGTGATAGCCCACTGGGTTGGTCATTCGCCTTCACCAGCAGGGACAGCAGCAGCAGCGTGTACCCAAGTACGTCACATTTTTCAGAAGTAGGCCACTCTGTGTATCAGCGACTTCACTAAGAGGCATACAGCTGACAATCTGTAACTAAAACTAACGGATGTCATTGCAACATGGCTAATCCTGCTTGGACTCTCCTGAGGATATGTCATTTCTGATAACGAAACCATTATTGTTCAAGCATTACAGCGGGGTGGAATTACATCACATTTCCTGTTTTGCTCACTTGGTGTTACAGAACTTTTAAAAAAATGACATGCAGGAGATGCTGTTTGTGTCTCTAAAAAATTTGTGTAATTTTCTGGATTCTGTAACAGCATGTAGGAGAATGCAGCTGCAAGAAGACTAGCATTTGAGGGGAATGTACTTTAGTCCAGCGAAGTAGTCACCTGTGAAGAGAGTGCAGACACAGTTAGCTTGAGTCAAGTGATTGCCTTAATGATACATTTTGCAAAGGAGCTACAGAAATTTAACGGATGAAAAAAAAAAGTAAATGTGGTAACTATATTTAAATTGTAGATTAATTTGCTTCACCAGGATCCAAGAGCTATCAAGATCTTGTAAGGACGTCTTCTCCTTCAGTTTCTCTGGCAACTGCTTGTTGGAAAAAACTTTGCTTTCCCAAGACACCCAGTGGTGATGCAGATGAGTCCACACAACATTTTTATATTTGCTCTGCTCTAAAAGAATTGCCCAAAAATCGTGACAGCTCTGGCCTAAAATGAACTACTAATTCCATTTTGAAGGCCATTATCGGCAATTACATCATACTACACTGACTTCTATGATGGTGGATTCCAGTGGGGATGAATTAGTATTGTTTGAGGAAGATTACCACTGAACCCTACCACCTCTCCTGTTTCTGAGTGAGCAGAACTGCAGATTAGCAGAACTGCAGATTTAGACCAAGACTGTCAGCCCTATTATTTCTATTTCAGCAATTACAATTAACAATGGAGCAATGAAGCTCTTCTCTTTGGGTGTTACCTATATAATGTAGTAGAATTTGCCTGCAAATTCTACAGACAAGCCTGCTTGTCTTCCTCTTCATCAATGACTCTTAGCAATTGAGCACTCATCTTTGGGTGTATATTACACCCATACCTTATTAGTGCAAATTAGGAAAAATACAGTTTAATTCCTGCTAGGCCCTCCACCGTCCTTTGCATGTTAATAGTAGGATTGGTTGGAGTTATGGGTAAGGTCACACATTTTATGGTCAAATCCTTCAAACCAGCCCAGATGGCAAACTGTTGTGGTCTGCCACCTGCGTCATCCCTGCTTGTGTTTGCAAAGTGCAAATTGGTGCCAGAACCTTACGTGCCAGAACTGCTGCCACTGGTGCTACACTGCTGACACTGGTGCAGGACTTACACAAACAACATCATCCTCATCAACATCCTCATTAGCGCCCTCGTTGGCTACCCAAATCTCCCCCTCATCCTCTTCTAATTCCAAAGTGTCATCCTCACTTGGTGTATCACCGGCTACACTCGGGCTGTTCAGGCACACATCAGCAGAAATGCCAAAAGGGCCCTTCTTTATGGGTACACTATCACAATGGTCACGATGACACATAACACTCGTGGATTGACTCTCATCAGGGATTGGTGTCATTTCTGATTCTGAGCATACATTTTTCTCTAATGCCTTACTGTTTTCTTGCAGCTCGGCTTTCACACGTAACAGTACTTTGCCTGCAACAATTTTGGACTCCAAATTACTTTGTCTTGCTTGCTCATGATTGACCTTACAAGAAGAAGACTCAGAAACATTTTTAGATCTGGCAGTAATAGAGAAAGGCAAAGGCATCATTCTTTCTTTGCCACTGCGTGTGTAGAATGGCATGTTGGCAATTTTATTTTTCTTGCCATTTAACTTTTCATGAGTTACAGCTCTTTTTGTCTTCAACACGGTTACATTTTTTTTTTGTGATTTTTTCCCTGACTTAAAAAGACTATGTACTTTTACATAGGCTTTACCAGATGACGTACTGGGAACACTACCATCAGGACTGCTGCTTGCTGATCCTGCTCATATGTGGACTGCTTTGAATGCATTTTAATGAGGCCAAAGCACTTGACGTGCAAAATATTGTATAGATACTGCTGCTAAATATGACTTTTGGCAGCCAGAAAAATTATTGTTTCACACTGGGGAATATGGGACACCCCAAAGCACTTGTAGTGCAAAATATTGAAAAAAATGCCTCCTCTATCCTCCTCTCTTTCTGCTCTAACAATTGCTAATAGAATTGGTAGCAGAATTGAAATAATAATTGAAAGAATAATGTATACAACTATTGCTCTGTCCCTGCTCTAATACAGCCTGCGACCTAACCCTGCTCTCTCCCTCTGTCAAATGGCGATGGATTGCTGTGGAGGCAGGTATTTATACATTTCAAATATCGTAAGAACCGAGCTCCAAGATCCGACAACGTCACAATGACGTTTTGCCTCGATTTCGATTCCAAACGGGCGGGAGAGTACTGAGCCTGCTCGGCTCGGTACTCGGATTGGCAAAGTTCGGTGGGTTCGGATCTTGGGGAACCGAGCCCGCCCATCTCTACATTTTTTGGCCAATTACAGCAGGGGGCATGGCTAAGAGGACACCATATTTCCGTCATTAAGCCCCGCCACCCATCACTTAACTATTGCGGGGGCGAGAACCGGGAGGTTGCCCTGCTCTCCCGGGAGGTCTACCAGAATTGCGGGAGTCTCCCGGACATTCCGAGAGAGTAGGCAACTATGCGTTAAAGAAAAGCAGCTAATGAATCTCTAGAGACTGAAGTGTCTTTTACATTTCTGTCTCCATTACTGAAGTCATGTTGTCTTACCTGTCAGTCTTTGATTAAATCTTGGTCTCCAAGAAAATGGCCACCTCCATAGGCATCAATACATGGACACAATTTCTGAACTGTGTCATCATGCCACAGATTGCGAAGACAACCACGTCTTGTACTGGCTCAGAATCAGGGAGAATGCCAGACTCTTCAGGGAGTGAGGGAGATCACCCCTATTTCAGGGAGTCTCCCTGACATTCAGGAAGAGTTGGCAAGTATGGGATCCCGCTGCAAAAGCACCATCTAGCGCTTGGCACAGTGTGGGTTCCCGTTTTCATAATTTGATACTAATCTCAGCCTGGTCAGCGGAATACCCTAGGGAAATAGGACTTGCATAAAATGTACACTCCCAGCCCCATGGAAGACTGGATACACTGAGGCACCTTTTGGTACATGTGGGCGCTTGATGCCAGGGTACTGATTAAAGGTGTTAAAATCTTTAAGGACACGTGTAGCCCTAGTTATCCCTAGCAGTAATTGAGCTGGTTTGCTTTAGTGGGAGCATACATGTTTCCTATGGGCTAACTCTGCCTTGTGCCGACTATGCCGGGGCTAGTATCACATCATGACAGCATGGACCCCGAGCTGCAGGTCTCCCTGTTGTGTTGCAACTGCCCAGCCTGGCATAGCCTGGTGTAAACTACAGGAGGACCGAAGCTCATTATCCCCTTTTGTTTTAGCAGTAGCCAGCCCATGCTTCAGAACTGGTGCTAGTTATCACTTAGTGTGGGGGGAGGGGGGGGGGGGGGGGGGCTGGGGAGGGGGCGGGGTGCACGCTGTCTGCTTTCATCAACTTATTTATTTTTCACTGAGTTTCATACTCTATCAATGGGAGGACCAGTGCTGTGACATCTGGTGGTAGGAAATGGCACTGCATGTAAAACAATGTGAGATAAGCCATTGGGAAACCTTGAAGTGCGGTGTGATGTGTTGCCTTACAGTGCTGCGGTGTGTTACATGAATGGCAGCATGACGTGGCAGGTGTCACTGTAATGCTAAGTACGTTTGTATATCTAAAACTGCATTATGTAGATTGAACCTTCTAGTTGGCACAAAACTTAATTATGTGGTTCAGTGCCTCTGGGTAAATAAAGAAGATTGTCCTCTTTAGTGTCCTCCTGCACTTTGTTATATTCCATATGGTAAATGTTTGCATGATAGTTCTCATCTTTTATTATGATAGATGATAAGTGAAGGTATTTAATGCCATTGAACCCCTATATGAGAGATATATGTTATTCTACAGTTATATATGATAAGGGATCATCTGCCAGATATGTTTCGGTGCTTTCATCTGTATATCGTTATCTTTTAAGTGTACATGTAAATCTGTACAATAAGTTAATGTTTAGCTCTTCTGAAGAAATGTCTTTTACTGGTGCAAAAAAGTCTTTGTTCAGCTTATCCACGTTTCATCAGTCCCCTTTGGCACTATTTCTTACAAAGATTATTTTCTGATTGAACTTACCCGCCGGAGACTGTGCATTATCTGTTTACACTGCGGGTCTTGTGTGAGTAGGTGGCAATTTTACAGCCACAACGTAGCAATAAACCTATTCCACAAAACTGCAGCCTTAGGTGTTTATTTGAGTTTCACATATCTTAAGATGGGTTATGTACTAATACCTGATACTGGCAACCCCGACGAGAGTGACGACGACATCTTCAGTACGAATATTGAGGAGTGCCCCTGCGACAAAACGAGTGTGATAACACTAATCATCCTGTTTCTCGCTTCTCACATAATGTGGATTATAACATGTACTTTTTATAGCCCTTGCTTTTGTTCCTCAGCTCAACAGAATACAACTGCAGTGTCTAATTACATGTGAATAAGGAGACATTTTAGCTCATTATAAATATGTATATTGTGTATTGTATATTGGTGATGTGGCAGTGAGGTTGTTATTCATTGTCTGTAAAGTGAAGCCAGGGGGTTATGGGTAGGGATCAGGTTGCAAGATACTGGCGGGGCTAAACTAATTAATGTCCATTGTTCTCAGAAGACTATTCCAGACAGGTAATCTATCAGGGGAAGCTCTGTGGAAGGACAGCTCATCTTCACTGCCCTCTCCAACCCAGCGTAGTCCAGCACTGCCCAATGGTTAAGAAGAAGAGGTCCAGGAGTCTGCCTAGGGAAGGGAAAACACTGTGGAAATTAGACCTGAGATATAAGGAGCCATTTCAGGGCGGAGGTGGGATCATTCTGGGATTTCATTCATGGAAGGTGCAAGATCTGGTTTTGAGTTGTCGTTCTCTACCAGAGTCTGCATATACAGCTGAGAGAGATCCACGAGTCGTCAAGTCTGGACAGCCAGATGACTGTAACTCCTTAAGCTAGTGGGTTAAGGGACAGATGATATGGTAAACCTGCCTGGCATTTATTTACTGTGTGTACATAATAATCCAGTGTTGTTTTTATTACAATAAATGTATTGCTTTACTTTATAAATGCATTTGCCTGAGTGACTATATGAATCCTCAAAGGTACTGGGTAGACTTCCCCGGCATAGTGAGGCACCCGTGGGTGGTCAGCCAGTGTGAAGTGGGTAGCATTGGGCCAGATAAACCCGGTATCTTCACAGCGACCTATTGTTCACAACGACTGTTTACTATACTGATTCCCAGGAAATGCGATTAATGAAGAGGGTGGTGGTGCTGAATGACGTACTGTGCACACTGACAGTAATCTTTCTACAGCTAAGGGGGCAGTGTAAGAGGCGCCGCCTCTTCAATGTTATTAAGTAAGGCTTACATATTGTAGCCTTAAGGTTTTCTCCAACTGCCCCGATTAACTGTAGAAAAATTACTATCGGAGTGCACAGTACGTCATTCTGCGCTGCCGCCCTCTCCATTAATCACATTTCCTCGGAATCAGAATCGTCCCTCTTGTCGGGGATGCCAGCATCGGGTATCAGATTACCACCGCTTAAGATGCATCTTGGATATAGATACCTAGAAGACATGACTAGATTAAAATTACATCTGAAGGGATGATGTTGCCCCATGTATCTGAGTATCAGACATTATGTCAGCTTATTAAGTAAAAATATTTTACATGTAAAATGACGCAATCAAATATTGGCATTAAAACTATAATATTCATACAATGTTATAATATAATTTTATATTATTGGTATTATAACAATAGCATGAAAAAGCAACCAATACTAGAAATTAATTATCGGCCAGTACCTCTAGGTGTTCTATTATCTCTGCCAAGAGTGGCAACGAATTGCTTCAGTTCGCTCAGGATCTTTTCTGATATGTAGGAGCCGGATCCTCTTCAACTTCCTCCACGTGTATGAAAAGAAGCAAAGTACTTCCTGTAACAATATATGCAATATAATAGTTCCCGTTATTGTTTTAATATAACATGGTATACATATGGATCCCTCCCAGCACCATTTCCAGACTTCTGTATTTTGGAATATTTCACTTTCTTTTGTAAGTTGGTCATTATTTTATTTTTTTGCATTATATGCATTTATGTTCTCTCTTTCAGCATTGCCAATTAGTATGCTTTACCCGGTTCTATTGTTAAATGCAACAAGTCTATCCCTGAATGCCTGTAGTACTCAAAGTTCTAAGAATTAAACTACTTTTTCACATGTGCCATAGTAATATTTAGTGAGGTTTAATCAAATTAACAATGTATCTTGCAGAATGGTATAATTTTCAACATGGTTCCATAAAGATTTTGTGGGTATGTTAGGATTGGGACCAAATATAGTAACTGGGTGTGTAAGTCTATTTTGTGCACATAGTGAAATTCAGATAAATACTTTCCACAAGAATGAATGAAACATAAATATATTAAATAACCAGTGTGTAAAAGGAAGGTTGGACAAACCTTAGGTCAACTTAAAACAAACAATGAATAAAAAGTTGTGAACTGGGCGTTAAATATTCCAACAAAACTACTACTGTGAAAAACAGGTTATAATTCTATTCCTGGGATGGCGGGAAAAGAGATAATAAAAATGAATGAATGACAAAGAGATAATGTAAAGATAACAAACTGTATATGTGGTTTAAAGTCACAATTTGCTGAAATACTTTTCTAAGTAGCGCTGAAAGAATATAGAGTAAAGGAAAATAAATTGATATGTAAATGTTTATGTTGGTATAGGAAATGAAAATAGAATTGTGGATAATCAATAAAAATAGAAATTTAAAAGACTAAAAATAAAGAAAATGTGAACTCAAGCAATTCTTTTTTGACAAAGGGTATATTGAAATATGTGCAAATGTTAGACAACCTGTAGGTCAAACAGCTCATTATCCTTCAAGTAGACAAAAGAAAATAATTAAATAGAAAGACAAAGTTACTTGAAGCGAAAAGGCTATCTTCTTCAGAGAGAAATGAAATAAAACTAATGAAAAGTAGTAAATATTATTATTATTAATTTTATTTATAAGGTGCCACAAGGCGTCCGCAGCGCCGTACAGGGACAAATAAATTACAATACAATGGGAGACAGCACAGTACAGTAAACAGTAAGCACAGCAACTCAGTAAGATCAATGCACAGCTAGAGAGGGCGGGGAAGGGGGAGGGAGGATCCGCAAATGACGGGGCCCAGGAAGGAGGGCGCAGAAGACAGGGAGACTCCCAGGGGGAGGAGGGAGTGAGAGTGGATGTGGGGTGGAGGACCCTCGAGGAGGAGGGCTAAGTAGCTGGAGAGCAGAGTTAGAAGTGGTGGAAACAGGAGGAGAGATGGCCCTGCTCAGAGGAGCGTACAATCTAAGGGGAGGGGTGGACAGACAGAGAGACGCAGGGGAGAGAGGGAGAGTAGGGGGACAGAGGCAGAAGATAAGGTAGGAAGTTAAGTGGGAGATAGAAAGGCTTTAAGAAAAAGGTGGGTTTTTAGGGCCCGTTTTAAACTGGACAGAGTAGGGGAAGTTCTGATGGAGGGAGGGAGCTTGTTCCAGTGGAGGGGGGCAGCGCGGGCGAAGTCTTGGATACGCGCGTGGGAGGAGGTTATAAGGGGGGAAGAGAGGCGACGGTCAGAGGCAGAACGGAGAGGGCGGGATGGAGCATGAATAGAGAGGAGGGTGGAGATGTAGGGCGCAGTGGAGTTGGCGAGGGCCTTGTAGGTGAGTGTGAGGAGCTTAAAGAGGATTCTGAATGGGAATGGGAGCCAGTGAAGAGCTAGGTAGAGGGGGGAGACAGAAGAGGAGCGGTGAGAAAGGAAAATAAGCCTAGCGGCAGCGTTAAGATCAGATCGAAGGGGATCGAGATGAGAGTGGGGGAGGCCAGTGAGGAGGAGGTTGCATTAGTCCAGGCGGGAGATGATCAGAGAGTGGATAAGGCATTTGGTGGCATCTTGGGAGAGGAAGGGCCGGATGCGAGCGATGTTACGCAGCTGGAAGTGGCAGGATTTAGCAAGAGAGAGGATGTGGGGGCCAAAGGAGAGAGAGGAGTCGAGGATGACACCAAGGCAGCGCAGTTGGGGGACAGGGGAGATAGAGGTGTTGTCGACAGTGATGGATAGGTCAGAAGGGGATGAGGTATGAGAGGGAGGAAAAACTATGAGCTCAGTTTTGGCAAGGTTAAGTTTGAGGAATCGAGAGGACATCCAGGAGGAGATGGCAGAGAGGCAGGTGGACACCCTAGAGAGGAGGGAGGGAGAGAGATCAGGACAGGAGAGGTATAGTTGAGTGTCGTCAGCGTAAAGGTGGTAGCTGAAGCCGAAGGAGCTGATGAGTTCACCCAGGGAGGAGGTGTGTAGAGAGAAGAGTAAGGGTCCCAGAACAGAGCCTTGAGGGACCCCGACTGGAAAGGTGGACGGGGGGGAGAGAGGTGGTGACAGAGAAGGATCGGTGAGTAAGGTAAGAGGTGAACCAGGACAGGACTGGGCCGGAGAGGCCAAAGACTGGAGGGTGTGAAGGAGGAGGGGGTGGTCAACGGTGTCAAAGGCTGCAGAGAGGTCAAGGAGGATGAGAAGGGAGAAGTGGCCCCTGGCTTTAGCAGAGAGGAGGTCATTGGTGACTTTAGCCAGGGCAGTTTCAGTGGAGTGGAGGGGGTGGAAACCAGACTGGAAAGGATCAAGGAGGAAGTATTCAGAAAGGTAGGAGGTGAGACGGCTGCAGACAAGCCTCTCAAGAATTTTGGAGGCAAAAGGGAGAAGAGATATGGGGCGATAGTTCGAGAGAGAAGTGGGGTCGAGATTAGGTTTCTTAAGAATGGGGGATACGAGAGCATGTTTGAAGGAGGAGGGGAAGATGCCAGTGGAGAGGGAGAGATTAAAGAGGTGAGCGAGGTGGGAGTAGGTGGTGGGGGAAAGGGAGCAAAGAAGGTGGGAGGGGATGGGATCCAGGGGACAGGTAGTGGGGGGGGAGGATGAAATGAGCGAGTGGACTTCCTCGCCGGTGGTGGGACGGAAGGAGTGGAGGGTAAGGTGGTTTGGGGGGAGGACGGAAGAGTGGGAAGGGTGGAAGAGAGAGTGGAGGAGGAGATTTCAAGTCGGATGGCCTCGATTTTAGAGGAGAAGAGGGAGGCGAAATCGGAGGCAGTCAGGGAGGAGGGAGGGGGGGGGGCCAGGAGAGTGCTGAAGGTGGCGAAGAGGCGGCGGGGGTTAGAGGACTGGGAAGAGATGAGGGATTTAAAGAAAGATTGTTTAGCGAGTGAGAGGGCAGAGCTGTAGGATGAAAGGATGAATTTAAAGTGGAGGAAGTCAGCCAGGGAGCGGGATTTTCTCCAGTGACGTTCGGCGGTACGGGAGAATTTTTGGAGGAAGCGGGTAAATTTGGAGTGCCAGGGTTGGGGTTGGGAGCAACGGGGGTGGACGGAGTGGGCAGGGGCGACCGCGTCCAGAGCGGAGGTGAGGGTGTGATTGTAGAGGGAGACCGGCTGGTTGGGGCAGGCCTGGGAGGAAAGGGGAGAAAGGAGGGTATCGAGAGAGGAGGACAGAGAGGCAGGGTCAAGAGCATCGAGGTTGCGTATGGACAGAGTAGGTTTAGGCAGGGGGAGGGGAGCAGGAGAAGAGGAGAGAGAGAAGGAGAGGATATGGTGGTCTGATAGAGGAAAGGGAGAGATGGAGAAGTCGGAGAGACTAGATAGGTAGGAGAAGACAAGATCAATGGAGTGCCCAAGGCAGTGGGTAGAGTAGGAGGTCCATTGGGTGAGACCAAGGGAGGAAGAGAGGGTGAGCAGTTTGCTGGAAGCAGGGTAGGTGGGGTTGTCGATGGGGATGTTAAAGTTCCAGAGAATGATCGAGGGGAGATCGGAGGAGAGGTGGTGAGGAAGCCAGCTAGCAAAGTTGTCAAGGAAGAGGGAGGTGGGGCCAGGGGGCGGTAGATGACAGTAACGCAGAGGTGGATGGGGTAGAAGAGGCGGATGGAGTGAGCTTCAAAGGAGGAGAAGGAGAGGGAGGGTTCAGGGGGAATGACACGAAAAGTACAGGTGGAGGAGAGGAGGAGGCCAACTCCACCGCCTGGGCGGGCACCAGGCCTGGCGGAGTGGGTGAAGGAGAGGCCACCATAGGAGAGGGCAGCGGGGGAAGTAGTATCAGAATCGGAGAGCCAGGTTTCAGTAACAGCAAGAAGGTTAAAGGAGTTGGATAGAAAGAGGTCGTGGATAGCAGTCAGCTTGTTGCGGACGGATCTGGCATTCCAGAGGGCACAGAAGAAAGGGGGAGAGGAGAGGGGGGAAATGGGGATGAGGTTAGCAAGATGAGCAGCACGCGGGGGAGGGCGGGGAGGAACGGGAGAGGTAGGGCGGGAGGAGAGTATGGGTATGGAGTGAGAGCGGGGAGGCATAGTAGGGAGAGAGAGTAACAGAACAGTGAGATAGTGGGGACAGTGAAAAACAGGTTAGAACAATGGCAGGAAGACAATGAAAAGGTGGAAGATAATAACAAATTAGGGCGTGGAGTGCATGGAACAACAGTACAGTGAGATAATAAGGACAATGAAAACAGGTAAGAATGATTGCAGAACAGTAAGATAATAAGGACAGTGGATAATATGTAAGAATAAGCAGGGAGACAATAGCAAGATGGAGGACAATAACCAATTAGGGCGTGGAAGGCAAGGAATAATAGAAGGAGAGGTAATAAGGACAATGGAAATAGGCAAGAATAATAACAGGTAAAAGTAGTTGCTGGTAAATATAAAATCAGGAAAAACAAGATAAAGGCATATAAATAGTAGAATAATAACAGGTAAAAAGTAGTTACATGTAAATGTACAATCAGGAAAAACAAAATAATGGCATATAAAATAATGGGATTCAGCAGGAGAAGGGTTAATTGACAAGCCGGGTCGGTACACAGTAGATCAGTTGATGCAGATAAGCCAGGGACTCAGCAGGAGAAGAGTTAACTGACAAGCCGGGTCGGTACACAGTAGATCAGTTGGTGCAGATAAGCCAGGGATTCAGCAGGAGAAGGGTTAACCGACAAGCCGGGTCGGCACACAGTAGATCAGCTGATGCAGTCAAGCCAGGGATTCAGCAGGAGAAGGGCCAACCGACAAGCTGGGTCGGCACTCAGTAGATCTGTTGATGCAGATAAGCCAGGGATTCAGCAGAAGAAGGGTTAATTGACAAGCCGGGTCCGTACACAGTAGATCAGTTGATGCAGATAAACCAGGGATTTAGCAGGAGAAGAGTTAACTGACAAGCCGGGTCGGTACACGGTAGATCAGTTGGTGCAGATAAGCCAGGGATTCAGCAGGAGAAGGGTTAATTGACAAGCCGGGTTGGTACACAGTAGATCAGTTGGTGCAGATAAGCCAGGGATTCAGCAGGAGAAGGGTTAATTGACAAGCCGGGTCAGTACACAGCAGATCAGTTGGTGCAGATAAGCCAGGGATTCAGCAGGAGAAGGGTTAACCAACAAGCCGGGTCGGCACACAGTAGATCAGCTGATGCAGATAAGCCAGGGATTCAGCAGGAGAAGGGCCAACCGACAAGCCGGGTCGGCACACAGTAGATCTGTTGATGCAGATAAGCCAGGGACTCAGCAGGAGAAGGGTTAATTGACAAGCCGGGTCGGTACACAGTAGATCAGTTGATGCAGATAAGCCAGGGATTCAGCAGGAGAAGGGTTAACTGACAAGCCGGGTCGGTACACAGTAGATCAGTTGATGCAGACAAGCCAGGGATTCAGCAGGAGAAGGGCCAACTGACAAGCCGGGTCGGCACACAGTAGATCTGCCGGTGCAGACAAGCCAGGGACTCAGCAGGAGAAGGGTTAATTGCAAGCCCGGTCAGTACACAGTAGATAAGATGGTGCAGATAAGCCAGGGATTCAGCAGGAAAACGGTTAACTGACAAGCCGGGTCGGTACACAGTAGGTCAGTTGATGCAGATAAGCCAGGGATAGCTGGTATGGCCTTGTCCATGGAGTGATGATGACACTCCTTTATACCCCCACGATAATTTCCCACTGTCTTCACAAGTTTGTAGATGTTTTATGATTGTGGACAGATGATTATGTGGGAGGAAAGACACAGAGCTGATCTAATGTGCAGCCATCTCCAACTGCCGCCCGCATGCTTCCCAATAATTTGGGAATAATAAAATAGTAAATAATAGTAATAGAAAAAATTAAGAAAGTGTGACAAACTATTTGAAGTAACACAATGCTGCAAATTTCTATGAAACGCGTTCCACCATAACTACTTATGTGCCTGTGGATCCAGCATGTGGACGTCACTAAGAGATGGCTGCGCTTTAGGTGAACGAAGTGGGAAATTGCAAGGTGGTACCAAGAAGTCATCACAAGTGGGTGAGGTTGTTTAAAATATCTACTGGACATCATCTCAGGTCAACTGCTGGACCCAGCGAGTTCAATTGTCATTGTTGTTGCCATCTCTGTTACTCTATTGGTTGTCTGAACATCCCCTGTGATGGCAGCAGCTGCCGTTGAACATGGGAAATAAGTGCCCTGGTTTTCAGCAGAGTGTCAAGATTCCTAATATGAACACCACGGAAAGTCTTGTGAAATAAAACAAACGGGTTTATTTTCAAAACAGACCATACAGATAAAAAAAGACTGCAGACATTGGATGTCTGGATTGCCAGATAAAGCTGAGAAGCTGGAGACTCTGGTATTCCAAATTAGATAATGAATTGTAGATAACTGAAGATGAAGTGCAAGCACAAATAGACTGGCTTATCAGGTATAGCCAGGAGGCACTGGATGATCCATGGGGGAATCAGGAAAAAGGGTGGTCAGACAAGCCAGAATTCAGAAGCCAGAAAGTCCACAATAATGCCAGGGAGAAAGCAGGAGTGATGTCAAAGCGAAGCCGGGGTCTGGGTCACGAAATGAGGAGCAGAACATAGGAACCAGCCGGAATCAATTTCCAGGGAGTCAGTCAGAATCAGAACACAGGAGTTACACTAAGGAACCAGCAACAGCAAAGACAATTGATGAACTGGCCAGATTGCTGGGAAAGGCAGTTTCTTAAAGGCCAGACATAGGTGAGCATGATCCGGATCCAACAATGAGAGCTTAACACTTAGTAGGCAGGATCAGCGGAAGGCACAGCAGCATCTAGAGAGGAGATGCAGAACTGCAGCCAGAAACAGATTGTGACACAGCAAGCATGATGCTAAAGAAAATCATTGGCTACACACAGTAATTTCAAGCTGGTGTATAACCAGAATAGTGTCCGTGAAGCAAGATAGTAACAGACTTCTCCAAAACTAGCAGAGGAAGAAGGTTCCATTAAGATGAATTGTGGACAGTCATGGTTACCAGCAGATGACTGTCTAAATATTTCTACAATGACTATTTCATGACAACTGTTCCACACCTCCAGTAGCTGCACAGAAATAGCAATTGCCAAGGCTGCTTTATTATTGGTGACAGATAATGCTGCCGCCTAACAATAGCCGTCCACACTTTCTCCACCACCAGCTACAACTGATATTCTGCTACCTTATGTATCAGTTGTTCCCCATAGATTGTAAGCTCATTTGGGTAGGCCCATATATGCCTTTTGTTTCATGTCATTGTATGCAATATGTTTGTCACATGGTCCCCCAAACGTACAGCACTATGTAATATGTTGGTGATTTATAAATAAAGGATAATAATAATAATAATAATAATATCTATTTACATATCTGTTTATAGACAAGCTCTGCACTTGACTTACACTGGGCTGAGGTGATGAAAGACATCCAAAGAAAATCAGAACATGATTTCAAGTGCAAACTTCATGGCATCAAACCACTGAATATACCTTATACCTAGTACCACTAGGTGGAGGATTAACGGCTTTGAAGCACACACAAGATTTCCACACTAGCAAAGCACATAGGTGAATCCCAAAATTCCATCTCACCAAACTAGTACCTGGATCCGGTTCAGCCAAGATAGAGGATATGTAATGTATTGTTAAAATATATATATATATATATATATATATATATATATATATATATATATATATATAAAAATTTGGTAAAATGTTTGTAAATGACTCTTTTGTGTAGTTGACTATCCCTACCGACTAGATTTTCCTAATTTCTTGGCATCATTTGGTTTGGTTTATTTTGTTTTTTATGTGGCAGTTACCATGTATAACAACTTTTGCTATTCAAAATTCACTCGATTTGCTATCCATTCATTTTATTTACCCTTATTGTTAAATTCATAGGAATATACTGATTAATTTAAACAACAAAGTGTAACTGCGATGCCACCTAAAAGGCAAATGTCTACTGTGGGAGTAACCGTACAACAAGAAGCAGCTAAAAGATGAAGGGCGGAGCGGGATAAAGTCTGATAACAAACTATGATGGATGACAAAAGAGAACATGATCGTCATCTCCATGCAAATATGACTCCTCAGCAAATATCCCGTCAGAGATAAGACAATCAAAGAGTGAACAGGACAGAGGTAATATCACATCAACGCCTACAAATTCAGCAAACAAGATGCCACGCACCATTCTTGATGTCGGTAACTTTGATGAAACAAATATTAATGGTCATAATTGTGATCCCATGAACAGTATTAGTGAATTTTGCCACTCTAAGCATTTTGCGGCTCAGCAGCCATCTGACAAACTATTCAATCAATGCTGCCACAAGGGTCAATACAGTCAAATTGGATGCAATAAGGTCTGCCCCTGTTATTGATCACTTAATTGAAAAAAATTCTTTGACAATATAAGATCGAATAATAGTGCTTTGGCATTTGCATCTATGCGTGCTAATATTGCCCTGCCACCTGGCTAAGGTACCTATTGTTTCCAAATTAACAAACTTTGCATCCAGCAAATGAAGACCAGCAAAAGCTTGCGCAAATGTTTATATTAGATCAGAAATGGGCTGCAAATTAATGAATGAGGATTACATCAAATGCGAAGTGCAATCCCGATCTGCAGCAAGAATTAAGTACTTTCAGGTCTCAATTTAATCCATATGCTGAGTCATGCAAAATGCTTTATGAGGTTGAACAAGAAAGCATTAATGATGCAGCACTCCATGGTGCTGAACCAACAAGGTGAGCATGTCAATTGTTCAAGACCGCAAATCCGACATGAGGCCATACAATGCTCAAAGGTGTATTGAGGTAGCTGCCATTATCAAAAACACTGACGGCGAACCACCTCTTCAGAGGGACTTGCTGATACATTGTTTTCCAAATGACAATTAACAAAATAACAGAATATCCGAGAGGATTAACATTTTACAGTAGATGTGAACTAAGAACTATTGGTATATCCTCTATTGTTTTCTTGTTTTCTTTCGGAGATCAAAGTTGGGGAATTAATTTTCCTCCTCAAAAGAAAGCAACTGCTTTATGCAACACTTCTGAAAATCCATGAACATGAGTAACATTTGGCAATATTATGTTTATAGAATATCAATCGGTAACCAGTTTAATACTTTTCTATCTGCCGGTAAGCTGACTCAACAATATTTAGTTGATGCTTATGTGAAAACTGAAGAAACCAATCGGCTTAATTATATATGACAAAATCAAAAACAATTGAGAATGGAAAAATATCCCGGCCTTATGGATCACCGGCATAGTGAAGCAGCAGCACGAGGTTTGCTCCCCGGAAAAGCTGTCATCCTTCCTTCTTTATTCCAAGGTAGTCCAAGAAATACGGCACAAAATGACCAAGATACAATGGTCATTGTAATCCGAAATGGCCCGAAATAACGGATAACTTAGAACAAAGCCAACCAGCATGATTTTGCCGAATTTAGTAGCATGGTTTTTTTAAAATTAAAATTAGATGAGCTTAAGGCTGATATATCCAGGAAACATGTGCTTGAAACACCAACTGCAATAGTACACGCAGAGACAAGGCCTTCCTCATACTCACATGCTGCTAACTGGGAAAGCAGATGATCAACCAAAGAATCCAGATGTGATTGACAAAGTCATTTTAGGCAGAAATTCCCGAGATTGAAACTAGCCCAAGATTATAGGCAATTGTGACAAAACACATTATTCATGGACCGTGTGGGGAATATAACTTGAATTCCCTCTGTATGACTGATGGGAAATGTCCCAAAAAATTTCCAAAAGATTTTCAAGAAGAAACATTGGCCATTGTAGATGGTTATCCTAAATACAGCCGCTGCCGAAACAATGAAAGGGAAGCAATTGTAAATGAAAATACTACTAATAAGTCCTGGTTTGTTCCATAGAACAAGTACTTCAGTCTGAAATTAAATTACCATATTTATTTACATGTTTATTTATTTTAATATATTTAATTTATTTTATTTTTTATTGTATTTACATTTATTTACATATTTACCCAATTTATGTTTATCATTACCTACATACCCGGTTCCAAGAATATTAAAGCAGATGCACTCTCCCAAAGCTTTATTTCCTGCCACTCTCCACCTGCTGATCCTCTGCCCATTATGTCTTCCTCCACAATTCATGTTGAATTGACTCAAGATCTGGGGATTACTCTCTACCAATTTCAAAGAACTGCTCCTCGAGAAACCTCTATGGACAGATTGTTTGTTCCTGTTCATCTTAGGTAAGCAGTACTCTCTGAATTCCATGAAAACAAACTTGCCGGACTCAAGATCCTCTCACACTAGGTCTGGTGGCCCACTCTGTGCTCCGATGTCAAGGAGTATGTAAGCTTTCTTGTGATGAATGTGCCAGAGACTAGTCCTCCAGGAACTGCTTTAGTTGCCTACTCCAGTTAAGCTTTGGACACATCTCTCAATGACCTTCATTGTAGACCTGCCGTGGTCATCCGGCCACAACACCATTTGGGTGTTTGTGGATCGCTTCAGTAAGATAGCCTACTTTGTTCCTTTAACTAAGTTGCCTAATGCCTAAACTCTTACTTCATTGTTCTTTCAACATATTTTTCATCTCCATGGCCATCCTGAAGATATTATCTCTGACCGTGGCTCACAATTTGTTGCTCAGATTTGGAGATCTTTCAGCAGTCTTTTGGAGATGAAGATTAGGTTATCATCTGCATACCACCCACAGTCTAACGGGCAGACGGAAATGCTAATCCAGTCCCTGGAATAATTTCTCCGCTTGTATGTCTCCAAATTTCACAATAATTGGTCATCTTTACTCCCGTAGGCTGAGGTTGCTTACCACAATTCTTGTCATTCTTCTATCCGAATGTCTCCATTCTTCTGCAACGTCAGTTTCCATCCCAGGGCTAACTCTCTCTTCTCCATTATTCCTTCTGGTCTTCCTGGAATTCGCTCTACTGCCTCTCGTCTTAAATTCATCTAGAAAAGGGTCCACTCTGCTTTGCTCTAGTGCTCTTTCCAGTCAAAATTCTTTTCGGATTGTCACCGCAAAACTTGTTCCTTTAAAGAAGGTCAATCCCATCGCCTTCAGGCTAAGGCTTCCTTGTCCTTTAAGAATCCCTAATACATACAATTGCACGCTCCTGAAGACAGCTATCTCCTCAAGCAAGTTTAAATTCCATCAACCACAGATACCTCGCCTTGCAGCATAATAGATATTTATAAGGAGTTTATCTTGGAGAATATTCTTGACTCCAAGAGAGTCCAAGAGTAAATTCATTTTTTTGTACATTGAAAGGACTATGGTCCGGAAGAACTCTCCTCGGTCCTGCGGAGGCACCTACATGCTAACTCATCAGGGTGTTATTCAAACAATTCCACAGGAAACCAGAATGTTTAGAATCCATAAACCATTTTCAAGGGGAGGGGGGGTACTATCAGCGGCTCTGTCACGAGCAGCAGTGACTCTATCACGAGCCGCAATGGTTTGCTTCCTTTGTCCCAGGGCTACCTCTTGGCTGCCATGACAACAGCCAGGACGTCACTTCCACTCTCCTCATCCCGGCCATCACCATATGGCAATGGCTGGGATGCTTAGTTAATTAATGCCGTATCCTGGCAACTATGGCAGCTGGGCACATGCGCATTAGGAAATTTTCCATTAGGCAGCATCTGGGGCTCATTAGTATGTTGTATGTTGCTGGAGCTTGGCTACTGATTGGTCACTTTTAGTATTTTAGGCAGGAAGGGCTTAGCAGCCTTCCCGGGTTCTTGCGACATCAGGCCGACTGATCCCGCCGCTGCCACTAGCTAGGATGGTGGTTACCCTCAGTGGGATTCAACTGACTTGGGTAGACCAGAATATATATAAAAATAAGGTTTTATTATGACAGAACAACACCATAAGACATTCACAAGAAGTTCACAAGATATAGAGTAAATGGTAGCATATACCCTCCAGCAGCCTCTTGCAATCAGCACTCCAAAGTAATAATCTCAGATCTTCTTGCAATATTACCATTTAGCTAGACAGTTAACATGTCGCCCACCCTAGGATACTAGATCACACAGACCCTGTCATTGTTAATTGTTTTCTGACAGCTGTCACCTGGAGCTAGTGTTATAACTATAAATGCAGTGAAATTCAGTGAAAGGGAGAATGTAAATTTACAACAACAGTGTAGAAGGCATTTCCATATAACTACAAGAAAAAAGATATTGAGAGAGCAAAAACTGAAAGCCAATAGTTAAAAATATAAATAATTGAATTTATTATATAACCACATAAAATCATATATAAATAAACAAATAAACTCAATAAATAAAATTATTGGACAGCAATATGTTTGAAACTGACAATGTCACAATCAAGCTCTCTTAATGAGCAGAGCACATAGAGAAATCGCTCCTGAAGTGGATTCTCAGAAGGTGAAATAATTAATTGGTAAGGTAGTTCACATTGAGGTTGAGATACTTGAATAAGCACAGCTACGTGCGCAAAATGATTGTCATAACATAACACACAGGCTGGAATGTGCGTACACCAGAATTTATTGATGGTAACAAGCAATTTCCTTCAAACCGCAGATGATAAAGTCCGCTGATTAGTGAGATGACCTACATATATATCGAAATTCAAATAAGCACAGCTTCGTGTGCAAATCACTCAAGCAAGCAAAAAAAACTCCATAGGAGGAAGACTATAGCCTTAAAAATTAAAGGTACTTAGCAGTTATCGCTGATGGGCAGTTAGGATGTTGAAGGTCCAGCCTCCAGACGATGGTAAAATGAAGTCTCCACCAGTAAATACTTGGAAAACCTCTTCAACCCCAGGGTATGTGATCGATCAGCTCTAATAATCACCAACTGAGACCTACCATGAGCCTGTATATAACTGTAAGAAACAATGGAAGGTTGTATTGACAGATTTTCATTCCTAAGTACAATCACCAGCCACAAATCTTGTTTCTCACAGAAATGTGATGTTATTTCCCTCATCTCTTGGGACAGTGATGCGTGGTGCTCCTTGTACTAGTAAAAATGACTCTCCAAGGCAATTTATCAAGCCAAAATCCACGGTTTATTTCAATGTTAGGGTGCAGGAACTAGGTGAGAGCTGGGGGGAAAAGAACAGGGTCAGAGGAAGTTTATAAGAAGGGCTATCCTGTCTGCTACTGTTAAATATGATTTTTTTGTGTTAAGGCCTCATAAAGTCTTTGTTCAGCCATTTTTTTGTAACTTGCATAGAAATATTATTTGCTAAAAGAGATTGTTAATTTTTCTGCTGATATGCAGCTTTACAAGATGTAAGCCCACGGCCTTGAGGTTAAGCTGACATAGATAACTGAATGTATCAAGATATGTGAACAATAGGTAGTTTCATTTTCAGCTCGTAGTGTGGGAGCTGTGCCCATGACGTTGGACATGGCATACAGGAGATTAACCTCCAGCCACCTTGAGATAAGAACAATAGACTCATCTGTCCTCAGTAGGGGGAGAAAGTTAAACACCTCAAGAATACATGAGAAAGTTAATCAGCTGCGTATCCCATAGACTATTGTATGCTTATGACGTAGGATTCATATATTCAGTAGACTATAAAAACTTGTATCTTTGTATCAATAAACAGAGAATATTTCTTGTATACAGAGCTTGGTCTGTGTCAATTCTCTCAAGCTGATTGAAGAGCTTCCAGATATACTTGACACCACAGGCAAACTTGGATCAGAATTTTAGATCTAACAACTTGGAGGTCCCACCAAGATTCGCTGTCCAGCAGGCTACAAGACAGACAACAGAGGTTTCCCAGGACATTGAACCCCAACATTCGCGGTCAGTATTCTACTCGTTGGTCTTCCTATTCTGAGTCACCTCATGTATGTCTGAGGCACCTGACACGCGAATTTGTGAGTCTCATCTGATTACTATAATACAGTACTAACCCAATTTGTTTACTGTAATTGTATTGTTGATTAGATTTTTGAAAGATTAGTGAATTTTGAGTGCATGTGTTTGTCCCTATTGTATGATGTATAAAGGCTTAAAGTCACATAAGACGTTGATTAAAGAAGCACATAATGGAATAGAGGGAATAAGAGAGTTACTGTTCTGAACATTAAGTGAACTTTTTAGACACCATCCCCAGAGATATATCAAAGAAGGGAGATTCTGTAATCTGCCCAAAGTTTAAAAGAATTCCAAAGACCTTCCTCCCAGATACTGTCAAAGAAGCTATTTTGCACGGACATTCAGTACAAGGAGTCCACAGAACGGGACGTCCACTGCAAGGACAGCCCACAGAAACTAGATAAGAGTCTCGACTTGGACTCAACAGAATACTGTCAATATGGGAAATATAGATAGTAAACAGATAGATGACAGCAGCTCCCTCATAGATATGATGCACAAAGATTTTAGGAAATGGGGGAGTAGAAGGTCTGCAGGGAATTTTTCAATAAAGCGGGGATAGCCAAAGAATGAATTGATATATGTGGATGGAGAAACAGGGGTGTTGCAAGTGGTAATATGACAATAACAAAGGGTTATTGAGATCAAACCCCAAGAGATTGTTTGAGGTGGCACAGAAAAGTTAAGATATCTGGAAAGTCGCAATATATGTGGATATGCTAAATGCATCAGAAGCTGAATGATGAATCAACTGTTCAAAAACTGATCCAAATGATATAATGACTAAAATAATGCTTCAAGTAGGTTGTACATTATAAAATGTGTGTTTGATGCTGCGCAGCTGCAAGAGTGAAATGTGGCCCCCCCCCCTTATTCTGTGTAAAAGATTTCAGTGTGTTGAGATAAGAAGCACTCTGTATTTTGTTATCTGGCAATGTATGTAACATTGATAAAAAGGTTCTTCAAGTATGCTTCAATAATTTGGTGATAACATGTTGAAGCTAACTTGTATTTAATTTAATGCTGGGACTTGTAGTTCCACAGCAGTGTGCTGGAAGATAACAGTTCATTTTTTTTTCTCTGTATGTGAGATTTATCTCCGTCTTACTGCGTGTGAAGAAGATCAATGTTTATCTGTCTTGTCCGTTTTTACAAGAGACATGCTTCAAGGTTGAAAAAGTTGTACATTTGTAAATGTAATGCCTGCATTGCTTAATAGTAAACTTTTGAAGAGATGCAAAACAAGTGTTGAAATATTTGGTCCGTCACTGCACGATTCAGTGGACGGACAAGACTGTAAATAATGTACATTATTAGTGTCAGAAGAAAGCTGGCTGGGGTCCAACAAGCCGTTTCTGTATTTGAACAAAATAATTTTGTTTCTGAAGTTGTGAAAAATAGCTTTCTCTTTAATGAATGAAAATGGCGCTGATGAATGTTCTCAGAAATCAGGAGGGTTTGTTATGCTCATAAAGAAATGTTACGAGATAAAATGTCGTCTGTGAGCGAGACTTGATTAAGTGAATATCTTTGTACTTTCAACATGGAAATCACAAAATCTGGAAATATGTGTGAATATTTGGTGAAGGCAGATTTTGTTGAGAAAATGTTGAGTGATTTGCAGACACAATGTGTGGTGTCTAACGAGAGTACTCTGATTTATGAGAGGAGCAGTGTTGCTTTTAAAATGGCTGAATGCTTAGAAAGTTTCCGGGGGCTGTTGGTGATGAATGATTGTTTCTTCCTGGATTTCAATGGAGTCATTCAAGGAGGCTGTACTAGGTGATGATGAGAAAGGAGTGGCTTTGAACACTTGCCCAGGTCACTTCCCTTTGACATTCCCTGTTTGTGATATTGGGGACTGCCCCTTTGAGGAAATATTTTTTTCATGACATGAAATGCATAGCGTCACACTTATGCTACACAGAGAAACATTTAAACAAGTGACTTATTAGCAGCTGTTCACTGCACAAAAATGTTTACTGGGTACCTGATAACGGTGTACTGACATGCAATTACAGTTACTGTAATTCCTAGTGAATAAATGTTAATCTCTATGCAAAAGTTTTTTTGTTTTTTCATCACAGAAGGTCTCCAGCTACAAAGACCCTTTCAATCCAGATTTAATTTATCCAACTTCCAATGAATAGAAGTTTGCAATATGTTTTGGGCCACAGCCAAAACATACATAAGTGAAAACTAATGAAGGATTTAAGTAACATAGACTCTGTTGAGTAATGATTACTGTGTTTTTAAAGAGAGAAGGAGAAATAGACTAACATAGTTAAATATGAAATAGTTTTTTGGTTTGTTTTTGCTTTTTTTAAAACAAATTTTATATTAGATGGTTTGTAAGAAAGTAATGCAATGTAATGTCAAATTATCATCATCATTATTTATTTATATAGCGCCAGCATATTCCATAGCGCTTAAATTATTGTAGATAACAAAAGCCTTTTTATTTTTATCCTCATAACAATTTTGAGTCAATCAGTGTTGTAAAGACATTCACTGCCCTTATTTACTGTACTATAATTGTCATATACTGTAAATACTTTTTTGTATTGTGGGTATGGTAATGCATTGTTGGGAATTCAATGTTTGTACATAAATGAAAAAGATTTAAGATTTAAGAGCTATTATCTGTGCTCCTGCATTAGCACTTCTGGACAGCACAGTGGCCTAGTGGTTAGCACTTCTGCTTTGCAGCACTTGGGTCATGAGTTTGATTCCCGACCATGGCTTTATCTGTGTGGAGTTTGTATGTTCTCCCTGTGTTTGCGTGGGTTTCTTCCGGGTTCTCCGGTTTCCTCCCACACTCCAAAACACATACCGGTAGGTTAATTGGCTGCTATCGAAATTGACCCTAGTCTCTCACTCTATGTCTGTGTGTGTGTCTATATTAGGGAATTTAGACTGTAAGCTCCAATGGGGCAGGGACTGATGTGAATGAGTTCTCTGTACAGCGCTGTGGAATTAGTGGTTCTATATAAAAAAAATTATGATGATGATGATGGATGATAGCAAGCCATTTACACTCTCCTCTGAGCAGAACCAAATGTTTAACCAATTTTAAGCTGAAGTAACTTCAGCACCAGCACTGGCTTTGCCAGATTATGACAAGACTTTGCCGCTATTTTGTGACACAAATACATGGTCGCAAGCTAAGGTCACTTGCATGCTATTCTGCACAATTAGACCCAGTTATACCAGCAGCACTCACCTGCATAAAAGCAATAAGCTGCAGCTGCTTTAGTGCTTGAAAAGAGAATCTATATTGTGCTAGGACAAGAGATTAACCTCCAGCTCCCCTTGAGATAAGAACAATAGACTCATCTGTCCTCAGAAGGGGGAGAAAGTTAAACACCTCAAGAATACATGAAAAAGTTAATCAGCTGCGCATCCCATAGACTATTGTATGCCTATGACGTAAGATTCATATATTCAGTAGACTACAAAAACTTGTATCTTTGTATCAATAAACAGAGAATATTCCTTGTATACAGAACTTGGTCTGTGTCAATTCTCTCCAGCTGATTGAAGCGCTTCCAGATGTACTTGACACCACAGGCAAACTTGGATCAGAATTTTAGATCTAACACTACCATACCCCTCTTACAGAGTCCTAATCGGTAAATAGCACTAGCCAGATTTCTACTACCCTGAGATCATCATCATCAATGACCTTCATCTCTTTTTTTTTTTTTAAAAAAACCAAAAAAGTTTGGCGAGTCGTTATTTCAACCAGAAGCAATTGCAGACTTTAAAGAGAAGAGCAGGTCATAAATATTGGAAGTCATCTGTATATGTGCAATGTTCCTTCATACATGGCAGTGGTGCAATTTCTCAAGTGCTAGTACCAAATCCCAGGCAGCGCTACTGTGCAGTGAATGAAGTGTAACAAAGGACGAGGAAATAAGATAAATACACAACAGCGTCTGAGACTGATATATGGTTGTATGTTAGGAGTTAGTAAATTTTTTAACAATGTGAAGGGATAAACGAAACTGAAAGAGACTGGTGAGCTATATATATGTGGATACTGCATCTATAAAACTCTTTCTTGGTGAGAGATGAATGAAGAGGTTCCGCGGTATATATATATATATATATATATATATATATATATATATAGGGATGTGCACCGGCGACTTTTGAGGTCTCGTGTTTTGTGTTTTGGATCCGGATTTTCGTTATTTTTGAGGTTCGGATTTGTCTCGCAAAACACTTGACGAAAGGTCTCGGTTCGGATTTAAGGTTTTGGATTCGGATTTTTTTGCAAAAAAACATAAAAAGTTTAAAAATCAAGTTTTTGGGCTTATTTTCACTCCTAGGCTATTATTAACCTCAATAACATTCAATAACAAGCATTTCCACTAATTTACAGTGTATTCTGAACACCTCACAATATAGTTATTAGTCCAAAACGTTGCAACAAGGTATCTTTCTGGACTGCGTAGAGGAGTGGGTCACCACAATATATATTAAAAATGCTGAACTTTTATGAATCGCACCAATAAATGTACCTGGACTGCGTAGAGGAGTGGGTCACCACAATATATATTAAAAACCCTGAACTTTTATGAATCGCACCAATAAATGTACCTGGACTGCGTAGAGGAGTGGGTCACCACAATATCTTAAAAACCCTGAACTTTTATGAATCGCACCAATAAATGTACCTGGACTGCGTAGAGGAGTGGGTCACCACAATATATATTAAAAACCCTGAACTTTTATGATTCGCACCAATAATTGTACCTGGACTGCGTAGAGGAGTGGGTCACCACAATATATATTAAAAACCCTGAACTTTTATGATTCGCACCAATAAATGTACCTGGACTGCGTAGAGGAGTGGGTCACCACAATATCTTAAAAACCCAGAACTTTTATGAATCGCACCAATAAATGTACCTGGACTGCGTAGAGGAGTGGGTCACCACAATATATATTAAAAACCCTGAACTTTTATGATTCGCACCAATAAATGTACCTGGACTGCGTAGAGGAGTGGGTCACCACAATATCTTAAAAACCCTGAACTTTTATGAATCGCACCAATAAATGTACCTGGACTGCGTAGAGGAGTGGGTCACCACAATATATATTAAAAACCCTGAACTTTTATGATTCGCACCAATAAATGTACCTGGACTGCGTAGAGGAGTGGGTCACCACAATATCTTAAAAACCCAGAACTTTTATGAATCGCACCAATAAATGTACCTGGACTGCGTAGAGGAGTGGGTCACCACAATATATATTAAAAACCCTGAACTTTTATGAATCGCACCAATAAATGTACCTGGACTGCGTAGAGGAGTGGGTCACCACAATATATTAAAAACCCTGAACTTTTATGATTCGCACCAATAAATGTACCTGGACTGCGTAGAGGAGTGGGTCACCACAATATCTTAAAAACCCTGAACTTTTATGAATCGCACCAATAAATGTACCTGGACTGCGTAGAGGAGTGGGCACTGGGCACCACAATAAAATATATAAAAAACCTTCAACAGGTCTGCATTACACTACACATACGGCTGCTCCTCCATCCTCTCCATCATATACATGTTGGAGTTTTAGCGTGTGACAACCTCTTGTTTTTGATAATGTCAGTGCATTTTGAATATTTTTCAATTTGCCCCACACCACTGAATGTACTTTATCTATGATACGCATCTATCTATCTTGACTGCGTAGTGTGGTGGCCCCGGTACACAATTTGGTACCGAGGCCACAATATAATTAAAAAATTGGGCATCAACTGTCACCGTTGTTTAATATCTGATACACCTAAATATGGACTGCACAGTGGAGTGGCCCCGGTAGTAAATTTGGTGCCGGGGCCACAATACCTCCTCCAACTTCCAAGTGTAGTGTTTATAAAGACAGACAGCGTCGAAGTGTTATTAGTTGACTTTCTTAACCCTAAAATTGTCCCTGTTGCAAATATTCGTGCAATGGACAGTTACTTTTTTATTGAAAGACTCAAGCTTTCAAGTGTAGTGTTTATAAAATATAAACAACAATACAGTAGTTTTAGAGCACGTCAATACCTCTTGTTTTAAATTATGACACGGCATTTTACTTTTGGTTTAATTTCTTGTATTTTTTTAAATTTGGTTTTACTTTTTGAACATGGCAAACGACTGTTGATTGGTCATATAATGCAAAAAAAAAAGGTCCAAGATGGAATTGTCCTTGGGCCCTCACACCCACCCTTATGTTGTTGAAATAGGACATGCACACTTTAACAAACCAATCATTTCAGCGACAGGGCCTACCAAACAACTTTGGCTGAAATGATTGGTTTGTTTGGGCCCCCACACCAAAAAAGCTATTCATCTCTCCCTGTACAGACTAAACAGGCTCTACTGAGGCAAGATGTCGTCCTCATCCTCAACCTCTGATTCCTCTCCCCCTACAGTGTGTACTTCCTCCTCATCACACATTATCAATTCGTCCCCGCTGGACTCCACAACCACAGGTCCCTCTGTACTGTCTGGAGGGCAGTGCTGTACTTCATTGAGGAATTGATTATTCATTTTTATAAACATCATTTTTTCAACGTTCTGAGGAAGCAACCTCCTTCGCCGCTCACTGACCAGGTTCCCCGCTGCACTAAAAACTCTTTCCGAGTACACACTGGAGGGGGGACAACTCAGGTAAAATAGAGCCAGTTTGTACAGGGGCTTCCAAACTGCCTTTTTTTCCTGCCAGTAACAATATGGACTGTCTGACATGTCTACTTGGATGGTGTCAGCAAAGTAATCATCCACAATTTTTTCTATTGTGACAGCATCCAATGCAGCGACAGTAGACATGTCTGCAATGGTTGGCAGGTCCTTCAGTCCGGACCAGATGTTATCAGCATCCCCGCCAGCGCCTCTTTTGGGAAAACTGAGCTTTTTCCTCGCAGCCATAGATGTGGAAGAAAATGAGGGTGGAGCTGTTGGCATGTCACGGTCCTCTTCAGAGGACAATCTCCTGACCAGCAGGTCTTTGCACCGCTGTAGACTTGTGTCCGCCGGAAACAGAGACACAACATACGCTTTAAACCGAGGATCGAGCACGGTGGCCAGAATGTATTCCTCTGACTTTAAAAGAGTGACCACCCTCGGATCCTGGCAAAGCGTACGAAGGGCTACATCCACAAGAGCTACATGCTTGGTGTAATCGCAATGGCTTACCAGCTCCTCCCTCACTTTCTCCAGCTGCTTCTGCAACAGCCTGATCAGGGGAATGACCTGACTCAAGCTGGCAGTGTCGGAACTGACTTCTCGTGTGGCAAGTTCAAATGGCTGCAGAACCTTGCACAACACGGAAATCAGTCTCCACTGCGCTTGACTGAGGCGCATCCCCACTCCTTTGCCTATGTCGTAGGTGGCTGTGTAGGCCTGAATGGCCTTTTGCTGCTCCTCCATCCTCTGCAGCATATAGATGGTGGAGTTCCAGCGCGTCACAACCTCTTGTTTGAGGTGATGGCAGGGCAGGTTCATGCTTTTTTGATGTGCCTCTAGTCTGCGGTAGGCACTGGCTGAATGCCGAAAGTGTCCAGCAATTTTGCGCGCCACCGCAAGCATCTCCTGCACACCCCTGTCACTCTTGAGGTAATGCTGCACCACCAAATTAATGGTGTGGGCAAAACATGGGACGTGCTGGAAATTGCCCATATTTAATGCCCGCACAATGTTACTGGCATTGTCTGACACCACAAATCCCCATGAGAGTCTAAGTGGGGTAAGCCACTGGGAGATAATTTCCCTCATTTTCTCTAATATGTTGTCAGCATTATGCCTCTTATTAAAGCCTGTAATGCACAATGTTGCCTGCCTTTGCACGAGCCGCCATTTTGTAGTTGCTGCTACTGATGCAGCTGTTGCTGTTGCTGCGGAAGGGGATGCATCTACCCAGTGGGCTGTCACAGTCATATAGTCCTTTGTTTGCCCAGAACCACTTGTCCACATGTCCGTGGTTAAGTGGACAGTGGGTACAACCGCATTTTTTAGAGCACTGAGGACACTTGATCGTACTTCTCTGTACATTTTTGGTATCGCCTGCCTAGTGAAGTGGAATCTCGAGGGGATTTGGTACCGGGGACACAATACCTCCATCAACCCTCTAAATCCCACTCCACTGATGGCGGACACCGGGCGCACGTCTAACACCAACATTGCAGTTACAGCCGCAGTTATACGCTTTGCAATAGGGTGACTACTATCGTATTTTGTGGTCATGGCAAACGACTGTTGGACGGTCAATTGTTTTGTGAAAGACTTAGCGGTCTTACGAATTCCCCTCTGGGAAGATGACCGACTAACAGCAGCAACAGCAGCAGTGGCAGTAGTAGGCGTACCGCTGCAGGATTCCTCGGATGAATCCCGTATTGAGGAGGACTCAGTCTGGCTGCTGACTTGGGCTGCAGGACTGAATCTGATGGAGATTGTGGAGGAAGTTGACGAGGAGGGTGTTGCTGGTGTGTATCCAACTGGACCACGGGATTTAGGTGTCCCTGTACCGATGAGGGTCCTAGCCCCAGTTCCTGAACTAACCACTGAACTATGAAGGTTATTCAGGTGACGTATAAGGGAGGATGTTCCTAGGTGGGCAAGATCCTTACCCCTGCTTATTTGAGCTTTACATAAGCTACATATGGCCATACATTGGTTGTCTGGATTTGGATAAAAATAACTCCAGACCGAAGAGGTGCATTTTTTGGTCTTCTGACCAGGCATGACGATGGGCTTTTTCATCCCATGGACATCAGCTGTTTCCCCCCCTGGTGCCTCATTTACAATAACCACATCACCATCCTCATCATCAAGTTCCTCCACAGCGCCAGCTACATCATCAATAGGCTCCTCCCGAGCCACCTCTTCCCGTACAGTGATGGGAAGGTCAGGCTTGACAACCACCAACACCCTTGGACTCGTCTTGAGGATTTGTGATAATTTCTCTTTAGAAGGCAGAGTTGTTTGCTGTTTTGTTGCTGACAGCATAACTCTCTTCAATTTTTTGTAGGGGGGGGAGGAGGAGGAGGGCTAAGATCCGTGGGTGAAGCTGAACCACTAGTCATGAACACGGGCCAGGGCCTAAGCCGTTCCTTGCCACTCCGTGTCGTAAATGGCATATTGGCAACTTTACGTTTCTCCTCAGATGATTTTAAGTTTCTCTTTTTGCTACTTTTTCTTAACTTGGGCTTTTTGGATTTTACATGCCCGGTACTACGAGATTGGGCATCGGGCTTGGAAGACGACGTTGATGCCATTTCATCGTCTATGTCATGACTAGTGGCAGCAGCTTCAGCATTAGGAGGAAGTGGGTCTTGATCTTTCCCTACTTTATCCTCCAAATTTTTGGTCTCCATTATATGTAGCACAAGATACTGCAGAATGTGTGAACTTGGTAATATTGCAGTACCAATGGACTTATACTGCTGTATTGGTTTTGCAAATTTGGTTATAATAATTATTATATATTTTTTTTTTTTTAAATTTTTTTTTTTTTTTTACTTTTTTTTTATTTTTTAAAAACTTGGGAATAATGGGGAAATAACTATGCCCTTAGAAGCACAGAGCACAGGACACAGCACCACTGGACTGAACAGGACACGGCACAGGACCCAGCAGCACTACGGAACTCAGCAGGACAGAGCACAGGACACAGCACCACTGGACTGATACTGCAGAATGTGTGAACTTGGTAATATTGCAGTACCAATGGACTTATACTGCTGGATTGGTTTTGCAAATTTGGTTATAATTATATATATTTTTTTTTTAATTTTTAATTGTAATTTTTTTTTTATTTTTTTTTTTATTTTTTAAAAACTTGGGAATAAGGGGGAAATAACTATGCCCTTAGAAGCACAGAGCACAGGACACAGCACCACTGGACTGAATAGGACACGGCACAGGACCCAGCAGCACCACTGACCTCAGAAGGACAGAGCACAGCACACAGCACCACTGGACTGATACTGCAGAATGTGTAAACTTTGTAATATTGCAGTACCACTGGACTTTTACTGCTGAATGTGTGAACTTGGTAATATTGCAGTACCAATGGGCTTATACTGCAGGATTGGTTGTGCAAATTTTGTGGTAATTAAAAAAAATTAAATTAGTTTTTGGTATTTTTTTAAATAACTTTTTTTTTATTTTTTAAACACAGGGGAATATTGGGGAAATAACTATGCCCTTAGAAGCACAGAGCACAGGACACAGCACCACTGGACTGAACAGGACACAGCACTGGACCCAGCAGCACCACTGACCTCAGAAGGACAGAGCACAGCACACAGCACCACTGGACTGATACTGCAGAATGTGTAAACTTTGTAATATTGCAGTACCACTGGACTTTTACTGCTGAATGTGTGAACTTGGTAATATTGCAGTACCAATGGGCTTATACTGCAGGATTGGTTGTGCAAATTTTGTGGTAATTAAAAAAAATTAAATTAGTTTTTGGTATTTTTTTAAATAACTTTTTTTAAATTTTTTAAACACAGGGGAATATTGGGGAAATAACTATGCCCTTAGAAGCACAGAGCACAGGACACAGCACCACTGGACTGAACAGGACACAGCACTGGACCCAGCAGCACCACTGACCTCAGAAGGACAGAGCACAGCACACAGCACCACTGGACTGATACTGCAGAGCACAGCACAGCACAGCACAGCACAGCACAGCACAGCACAGCACAGAACTAAACAGCACAGCACAGAACTAAACAGCACAGCACGAGATCTACCAGGACAGAGGACCACCTAACACACCCTCCCTCTACCCTGATCAATGCCCGAGTGAAGATGGCGGCGACTAGCGGGGAATTTATAGGATCCGAGTATCGCGAGATCCGACAACGGGATTATGAGTCAGAGCCTCAGTTTCAGATTTGAATTTGGCGCCAATACCCGGATCTGTCTCGGATCCGACTCGGATCGGCAATGTTCGGGTGGGCTCGGATTTCAGATATCCGAGCCCGCTCATCTCTAATATATATATATGTATATATATATATATATATATATATATATATTTATAACCAGAGAGACAGGAAACACATCGTAGCTGATCTGCAGACAGGTAAGAGACATCTGCTTAATCCAAATGTAGGTGAATATAGGAGGCATCATATGTACTGCATAGTTAAACTATATTTACAATAATTTATTGGGAATCAAATTAATGTATGTTATTAATAAACAATAAGACATTTTTCTGTTGATAGAAATGAGGTGCATGTAATTTAGATTACAGGAGTCACAATCACAGGTCCAGACATATTAATTAAATGAAGGGGAACCATAGACTACCCCCCTGATGAGAGCAATTTGTACCATATGTATGATACCTTATTTCAGAAAGCAGATTTCAGTTTGCTGAAATGATTATTAGCTGTGCCCAGTGATTATATTAGTTGCGCGCAAAAATTATTTTGAACTATAAATCCCTGACATACTGTACCATAAATTAGAAATGACCAACCTGTGGATCGAGACCACACGTGATGTTCAAGAATCTGTTTTTACAGAGCACTGTCTGATATGGAAAGTATTCAATTGGGGTCCACCTCTTTTGTGGTCCCAGGACAATGGCACACAGACACTAGGAGTCCCAGGACAGTGGCATACAGACACTAGGGGTCCCAGGACAATGGCACACAGACATTAGGGGTCCCAGGACAATGGCACACAGACACTAGGGGTCCCAGGACAATGTCACACAGTCATTAGGGGTCCCAGGACAATGGCACACAGACACTAGGGGTCCCAGGACAATGGCACACAGACATTAGGGGTCCCAGGACAATGACACATAGACACTAGGGGTCCCAGGACAGTGACACACAGACATTAAGGGTGCCAGGACAATGACACACAGACACTAGGGGTCCCAGGACAATGGTACACTGACAACTAGGGGTCCCAAGACAATGGTACACAGATACTAGGAGTCCCAGGACAGTGGCATACAGACATTAAGAGTCCCAGGACAATGAAGCACAAATATTAGAGGTCCTAAATAATGATATACAGACACTATGGGTTAATGTACAGCAACCAATCAGATTCTAGCTGTCATTTTGTAGAATGTACTAAATAAATGATAACTAGGGGCCTGATTCATTAAGGATCTTAACTTGAGAAACTTCTTATTTCAGTCTCCTGGACAAAACCATGTTACAATGCAAGGGATGCAAATTAGTATTCTGTTTTGCACATAAGTTAAATACTGGATGTTTTTCATGTAGCACACAAAAATCAACTTTAAATTTCAGTGTACAAATAAGCTATCAAGTATTTGTGTGCTACATGAAAAAACAGTCAGTATTTAACTTATGTGCAAAACAGAATACTAATTTGCACCCCTTGCATTGTAACATGGTTTTGTCCAGGAGACTGAAATAAGAAGTTTCTCAAGTTAAGATCCTTAATGAATCAGGCCCTAGAATCTGATTCGTTGCTATAGGCACCATCTCCACTTTTCAAACCCGCCGGAAACTCGCAGCTTGATACATTTACCCCTAGGAGTCTCAAGATAATGGTACACAGACGCTAAGGGTCTCAGGTCAATGAAATACAAATATTAAGGGTCCTAGGACAATGGAACATCTGAAAAAAGTTCGTTCACCACTACTATAAATATGCCAATTTTACATTTTGTGTCTACTCTACTATATTACTCACCAATGTAATTCCTCTGTGTGACTGTTATTTTGGGAGGTGTGGGGGGGTAACATTTGGGAAAATTTGAAAGAGCTGAAGGGTTTGATAAAAAGTTTGACTGTTACACTGGTGAGACACTTATGTGCAGTATATAAAGAGCCATTCACTGGACTCGCTTATAGCATATAACCTTTTCTTACCACCTGTGTAAGACAATAAGTCCATAAGACAGATGTAATATTGAAATGGGTGGGGAAAGTTTATCAGTAACTTTTTAATTATCTATTCTGTAGAGTATATGACGCAGTTAATGTTTGATAATGTCAGTGTGGTGTGATAATAATGGACTTGTTCTCTGTTTTCTGATTGACATTGGCTTTAACTAAGGCTGGGTACACACTACAGAACATTTTTCCCGATGTGATATCGTTAGCGATTTTACCAACGACTGGAAAAATAAAAAAGTCCTGATCAGCAGCCGATACATGTGCACACACTATACACGTTTTACAAGATTTACCTTCAGATCTGTGTTCTTCATCTGTCATAACCATCTGCTGAAAAGATCCTGACTCTGCACACTGCATAGAGATCTATGGACACTGCCGGTCCTGAGACACTGCAGGACTGGAACGACATCGCTCCATCGTTGCAAAATATTTTTAGTCCGGTTTAATAATCAATTGAAAAGATACAATGCTTTGGAACAATAAACGTGCATCGTTGGAGCGTACACACTAATGGGATATCTGTCATGAGCCGCGGCTTTACCTCCAGCCGGCACGGCTCGCTTCCCCTCAATGCCCCTCATCCCGGCCGTCGTCATGATGACCAGAACGTCACTTCCGCCGCTACCCGGCCGTTCCCAGGGCAACGGTCGGGACGCTCCTGCAGTCTCTGTACGCGTCCCGGCAGGCAGAACACTGCCGGGTGCGTGACCTAAAAAAATTAGCGCTGCGACCCGGCAAGCTGTTATCCGGGCGCAGGCACAGTATCATTAGTTAATAGCTGGGTCCCATTATCTGACTAGGGAGCTTGCCTCCTCATTGATTGCTGTCAGTATTTAAGGCAGGGAGGGCTTTGCCTCCGTGCCGGTTATAGCGTTCAGATACTCTGTTTGCTTACCTGATCTGTGCTGTGTTGGTGTATTCCCTGGATTGCTTTTCTGTGTATGACCCTCTGCCTGTGACCTGGACTCCGAACCATCGCTTGTTGCCCTGACCATTTGGCGTGTATACTGGACTCCGCTATTTGCCTGTGACCCTGACCTCGGCCTGCCTCTGACCATCTGCTCCAGCCTAGGCCAGTGCCTCCGATTCCACCTGCGCTGCGGCCATCTTTGATGAGCTTTCACTACTCTAAGCCTAAGACCTGGGGGGCATCTGAGTACCTGTGAGCACATAAAGCTCTACGGGAAAGGCGGCTGCTATAGGTGAAGATCTCTACCCTACCTGTTATAAAACCTCGTCTAGATAGTCGTAGGCCATAACAATATCGAGCTGAACAGTCGTTTATCATGTGATTGGCTGAAAAACCTGTAGTGTGTACACAGCCTAAGCAAGGGCAAAACTGAAATTATTTGTAAAGTAATTGCCAGACAGTACTGATGTGTATAATCCAGAACCAGAAATGTGATTCTCTCTATTTAGAGTCACATATAGAATAAAGCGTATAAGATTTCATTTCAAACATGTTTATTTGTGGACAAGGATATGAGGAGGACAGGGTATATAATGGCGCAAGGTTTAACCTAAGGAGTGTATAAATACATACATTTGTTTCCATTAACTGATTAGTCTAAATAGGGTAAGTGCCAATCTCTATAATTAATAGAAATATTTTAAATGAAAATAGACAGCGCTGAGATCATTTAGAGGAAGATTGAAATTACTTTTTATGCTAATTTCTGTAGAACAATATAAATTGTGCAGAAAGTATGGGCCTAATTTATCAACGCACGTATCTGCCAATTTTGAGCGTATCACATGCAAAATTACTCCGTGTATGCCCAGAACTGAAAGATACGGCCGTGAACGTGGCCATATCCGCTGTGTCATCAAATTTAAAGGATACTTACTTCGGCCTACGATTTCTGGGAGTGAACAGGGCAGGGAACGGGTGTTTTGCTGTAGTGAATTTACAGTAGGGGTGTGCCCAACTCGAGAGCACGCAGCCACATCCAAATCAGGGTCTGGGCATCTCATAGTTACTTGTTTTTCTGCCATATCTACAGGGCTAGTCCTGATTACTAGCGATAACAGTCTCGTATGCATGCTATAACATGTGTTTGCAATCAGGAGCAACTGTAAAAATGTATTTTATGTTCAGTAGACATTAATAACATCCTAATAAATGTATTTCGTGGGGGAAAAAACACTTTTTTTTACTGTTTTATCATTAACGCCTTTATTATAAACAGGTCACTTTAATTCAGTATTTATTTTTTTCTTGTGCTCTCTTATGCAAATTTATAATCCACATAGGTATTGGAATGTATCCTGCAGTGTATTGAGTATTAGAGCACAGCAGACCTGTCCTCGGTTTCAAAACCACATGTATCTAGAGATACGTGCCCTGATCAGTTCAGAGTGCGCAAAGCCTAAATACGTGCGTTTAATACCGAATGCGGGATGCGCTCAGAATACATGACTTGATGAATCAGACACTATATATAATTTTCTTACCAGAAAAATTACAAACTAAATAGATGCTACCGGCTTATCTAGAGCTCATTTTAACAAACACATCCAGTAAGATATATAAAATTAGATAGATACATGTATATGCAGAAACATTAGAATAGCTTAAAATGAACAACCAAAGTGCTCCGAATTCAGTTACTGAAAGAAGGAACTTCCTGTTATCTCACTTATATTTCTTCAGGAGAACTTATCATATCAGTTCACGCTTTCCCACAGTTGTTCTCAGCATAGCAAGTGTAATAAATATGCAAATCTCACAGTGCTCCGGGATCTCAGAAACGTCAAGTCCCACATCTGATATCTCGCAGTTCACTTGAAATATTAATATATTCAAATTAGATCTATATATAACGTTCATCTTCAAATAGTCTTGTAACGAATCCTTTTAATCTCCATGTTTTAGAGCTAAATACAGATATTTAGAGCGTTTGAGTTGTTACGTACACATACCTCAAAGAGGAGCTGGAGAGATAAGGATATCTTTAAACAGACTCCTAGAAAAGCTGGAAACGGCGAATGAATCAGTCTTGTATAGTTCTTTTTGCAAATGCAGCGGTAACTCACGTGTAGTAGACAGTGATTATAATGCAGTGTTACATGTTGTATTTAGAGATGCTCAGGCTCGGTTCCCCGAGAACCGAATACGCCCTAACTTAGCAGTTCCGAGTACCGAGCCGAGCCGACTCGGTACTTTCGCGCTTTTTCGGAATTGAAAATGAGAGCTCCATTGCTAATTGTCTTTGCTGAAATACAAATACTAGGGCTAGCAGGCTTGGTGTAAATCTGCAGTCAAATTCTTCGGTGTTATATACGTTACACACAAAGAGGAGAGCTCCATTGCTAATTGTCATTGCTGAAATACAAATACTAGGACTGGCAGGCTTGGTGTAAATCTGCAGTCAAATTGTACAGTGTTATATACGTTACACACAAAGAGGAAAGCTCCATTGCGCCATTGCAAATTGTCATTGCTGAAATACAAATACTAGGACTGGCAGCCTTGGTCTTCTGAATTTGCAGTCAAAGTGTACGCTGTTATCAAAATGGATTCACAGTTGTACACAGAAGAGCAGGAGCACCAAGCAGCTGCTGGCACCAGTCATGATGATAGTAGACACTCTCCGTCATCTGGTAAAGTCTATGTTAAAGTGCATACTGCTTTTATGTCAGGGAAAAAAAAATGTAAAAAAAAACACCTTTTACCTTGGTCAAGAAAAAAAAGACCTGTAATCCAGGCAAAATTAACTGCAGAAAAAAATAAAATTGCCAATCTGCCATTCTACACACCCAGCTGCAAGGAAAGAATTGGGCCTTCGTCTTTCTCTATGAGTGCTAGATCTGCAACTGTCACTGTGGCATGTTTTTGTAAGGTTAGTCATGATCAAGCAAGACGTTGTTATTCGGACTCCAAAAGTGGTGTTCAAATACTTTTACGTGTGAAAGCCGCGCTGGAAGAAAACAGTAAGGCATTAGAGGAAAATGTATGTTCAGATTCAGAAGTGACAGAAATCCCTGAGGAGAGTCCATCCACAAGTGTTATGTGTAATCCTGACCATTCTGATAGTGTACCCATAAAGAGGGGCCCCTTTCAGCATTTCTGCAGATGTGCGCATGAACAGCCCAAGTGTTACCGGTGATATACAAATTGAGGATGCCACTTTGAAATTGCAACAGGATGAGGGGGATATTTGAGTAGCCGACGAGGGCGCTAATGTGGATGTTGATGAGGATGAGGTTGTTTGTGTAAGTCCTGCACCGGTGGAAGCAGTTCTTGCATGTAATACGAATAAGGCCATTGTCATGCCTGGACATAAGACCAAAGAAATCCACCTCTTATGTGTGGAATTTTTTTTACCCAAATTCTGACGACAGTTGTGTAGCCATTTGTAGCGCTTGTAAAGCCACAGTTATTAGAGGTAGGGTCCTTAACCATTTAGGAGCCTCTTCCATGTTACGCCATTTGAAGCGAGTTCATGGCAAGCTGTTGGGAAAATCAAACGTATGCTAAAAAAATAACAACAAATAGTCCATCATCAGCTAGGTCCCTTCTCTCACCTACATCCCGCGCCTGCAATCTACCCCCACAACACCATCCTCATCAATATCCTCAGTAGCGATCTTAGTTAGTCCTGCATCCAAGCTGGGAAGGCTAGATGACTCCTGCACTATCCTGGATTCCTCAGAAGACTTCTTGAACGTTAGTCCCACTGCTGCTGCTGCTGCTGCTGGGGGTGAATCTTCATCCCAGAAGCAGACCAAGAAGAAGACTACTAGTAGTTTACAACAATTGGCTAACTAATAAACAAAATCAGTGCTGGATCAGTGACCCATAGTGACAGTCTAATAAGTAATTGAATCCACGTGATATAATTTTTCACATTTATTAAAATAACAACCAATAGACAGCAAACAAATATATAGCGTTGAATAAAAATGTATATCGGTACACTTGATTGATAACCTCTACTTAAACTCAATGAACATCTGAGATAATACTCGTGGCAAATATATAGCGTTGTATCAATAGGCTCAATAATAGTGAATATAACTCTCCTTCCTCACTGTGGAGTGATATGTTGAGATACACCAAAGCCACAAACTTTGCCAATCCATATGATGTTCACAATATCATGACATGGGAGTAGATACTGCCATCACTGATTGCTCCTGATAACATTGCTTACAATAGAATGGTATACTTGTGTAGTGACCATCAGATAATCGGACTTGGGTGAATATACAACGATGAAATAGCAAATGATACCGTAATGTCCTTCCGTGGATGATGGAAACAATCTCTCCGGAGTGTTCTGGATTATCCAGGCCGCCTGTCAGTTGTAGTTAACGGCAGCAATCCACTCATGCTCAATAGTATGATCGGCTCTCCTTGGATAGTGCAATCAGCTTCAGCTCAAATAGAGTAAACCACCTCTCCGGGAGATCGGACACACCATAGTCGGATGGAGCAATTGGGCTCCAAGGACATCGTTTATCCCTTGGGGTTCAAACGTCCCCTGTTGACCAATAGTAGGAAAGAAGCTTCAGTGACCGGTAGGACAACATGTGATCCGGAGGTAAGAACCGATCTCCGTTTGGTAAGAGTGTTGAAGCGGTACCGCGTTACTCATCCTCGTAGAGAATAAAGATAGATCTAAGTCCGTGACTCCACAATAATTGCCTATGACAGATGGTAATGTAGAAGTATCAAGATAGTGTTTATTGATCCCAATAAACCCTGACGCGTTTCATCATTAGAAATGATTTCATCAGAGGTAGTAAGGTTACTGACCCACCGTAGGCCTTTTATATGGTCTGTCCAGGGTGCCTTAGTAATCAGTAACATCAGATGTGCGTTTAATCAATCAATTATATGTTAACTCATTCCTTCTGTGTTATGAGTAATACCAAGTAAAATCATAAGCAAAATATTTCACATTTAAAAAAACCATACCCTGTCAAACCTCTCACATTATTTTTATTTTTATTACATCACGTGGATTCAAACATTCATCAATATTGTCAATTCCAAATATTCTACAAATGTACATTGTTTTTATGAGGAGAAATCCCTATACATGAATGGCAAGAGTATGTCCGAAAATAAAATATAATAATAAAATAAAATAAATTTTATAATAAAATTTATAATAAAATTAAAAAGACCAAACTAAAATACACTCAACAAACTGTGAGAAAATCACACAAGATCTGAACTCACACTGAAGTCCCTAGATTCTATCCGTTAGGATCATAAATAATCATCAGAAAGGATAGACATGATAGAAATTCCTAGTTGACACTGATAAACCCAAATACAATATACACGGTGACACTGAGGTTGGCATACTAAACATCCCACACATACTACTGAAACTAACTCTAAGAGTTCCTATGAAAATACTTCAATACCTTTCCTACTATTGGTCAACAGGGGACGTTTGAACCCCAAGGGATAAACGATGTCCTCGGAGCCCAATTGCTCCATCCGACTATGGTGTGTCCGATCTCCCGGAGAGGTGGTTTACTCTATTTGAGCTGAAGCTGATTGCACTATCCAAGGAGAGCCGATCATACTATTGAGCATGAGTGGATTGCTGCCGTTAACTACAACTGACAGGCGGCCTGGATAATCCAGAACACTCCGGAGAGATTGTTTCCATCGTCCGCGGAAGGACATTACGGTATCATTTGCTATTTCACCGTTGTATATTCACCCAAGTCCGATAATTTGATGGTCACTACACAAGTATACCATTCTATTGTAAGCAATGTTATCAGGAGCAATCAGTGATGGCAGTATCTACTCCCATGTCATGATATTGTGAACATCATATGGATTGGCAAAGTTTGTGGCTTTGGTGTATCTCAACATATCACTCTGCTGTGAGGAAGGAGAGTTATATTCACTATTATCGAGCCTATTGATACAACGCTATATATTTGCCACGAGTATTATCTCAGATGTTCATTGAGTTTAAGTAGAGGTTATCAATCAAGTGTACCGATATACATTTTTATTCAATGACCCATTTGGACATAGTTCCTAAGATTTTAGCACTCAGCGCCGGACTTTTTGTATATATTATTTACAACAATTGACTGTTAAACAATCCTTTGCAAGAGGAAGCAAGTATGAAACCTGTCACCCAGTCGCAAAGCGGATCAGACACCATGGCAACTGTGCTAGTATTAGATTTGCGTCCAATATCCACTATTAATGCAGCTGGTTTTAGACAGTTACTTGAGGTCTTGTGTCCCTGTTACCAAATTCCATCATGACACCATTTCACTAGAAAAGCTATTCCTCACCTCTACCAGAAGTTTTGTAAAAATGTAATTATTGGGCTACAAAATGCCATTCTACCCACTGTACACCACAGATATGTGGACAAGCGGAACTGGGCAAACTAAAGATTATATGACTAGGACAGCCCACTAGGTTGATGATTCGCCTTCACCAGCAGGAACAGCTGCAGCAGCATGTACCAAAGATTTCACATTTTTCAGAGACAGGCTACTCTGTGTATCAACGGCTTCACTAAGTGGCATACAGCTGACAATCCGTTACAACAACTAAGGGATGTCATTGCAACATGGCTTATCCCGCTTGGACTCTCCTCAGGATATGTCATTTCTGATAACGCCACCTATATTGTGAAAGCATTACCGCTGGGTGAATTCCCTCACATTCCCCATTTTGCTCACACAATAAACTTGGTGGTGCAGAGCTTTTAAAAAATTACAGGGCCGTGTAGGAGATGCTGTTTGTAAAATATCTGCACATTTCCGACATTCGGCAACAGAGTGTAGGAGATTGCAGCAGCTACAAGAGCAATTTAATTTGCCCTGCCAGCAACTGAAGCAAGAGGTGGTAACAAGGTGGAATTCCACCCTGTATATGCTTCTGCGGATGGAGGAACAGCGAAAAGCCATCCACGCTTACTCCACAAGCCATGACATTAGGAAAGGAAAGGGGATGTATTTTAGTCAGTGAAGAATACTTTCCGTGTTGTGCAAGGTGCTGAAACCATTCGAAGTATTCACCTGTGAAGTGAATTCAGACACTACTAGGTTGAGTAAAGTGATTCCCTTAATTAGACTTTTGGAAAAGCAGCTTGAGAAACTGAAGGAGGAGATGAAACAAAGCAATTGCACTAAGTACGTCAGACTTGTAGATCAAGTATCTGATTCGCTTCGCCAGGATCCAAGAGTTATCAAAATCTTGAAATCGCATCACTACATTTTGGCGACTGTGCTTGATCCTCGGTTTAAGACCTATGTCTTCTCTTTGTTTCCAACTGACCCAGATCTGAAGAGATGCAAGGAGCTCCTGATGAGCAAGATGACAGCTCAAGTGTTACATGACAGGACGGCGTCTCCTACTTCAGTTTCTCACTCAACTGCTGCTAGGAAAAAACTTTCCCAACAGACCCAGGCATTGCCGCTTTAAAAACTTCTGAAATGGCTTTCGCCATTTTCAATGACATCAAAACCCAGTGCCATTATTACTTGTGTTCGGATATTTTAGAAGACAGTCGGATACTTCTGTTGTCATTAAAAAGATAATTCTGCATTTTTTTAATGTCGTAGAAGTCACATTCGCCCATATTTTGTCCATAAACTCGTTTTCAGTGTTATCTACACCGTTAATTAGTACCCAACCCATTTAAAGTTAATCTAGGACATACCCTTTCCCCACATTTTAAATTTACCTCCCCCTCCAATGAAACATGGTTTTACCAAGGTGCAAAGTTACTCCTTTTTTTTGCTTTGCTCTCCTTACTCAATCAGGCTGCAGTGTAGTAATTGTGATACATATCTCTATAGGGTGACTTTGGACACAGAAGATGGTGGTGAAATTAATGGCAGCGCTGTGTCTCCTACACCTCTTCTCATCATCACAGGTAACTACAATATCTTCCTCTCCCTCTGTCTCTCTGTGCTCCTAACCCTAACCCTAACCATTGTATAAATAGCACGTTAACGCACTTTCCCTGTTGTGACATCATGTGAATGATTTGTTGATTTTCTGTTTGACACAGCATTTGCTACATAAATGACCTGTTTAGCTACTATTCTGCCCACCCAGCACCGGCTTTCACTACAGCAGGATAAATGACGGGTCTTATGAGTAAATACATGGATTTCTGGGTCAAGATGATGGCACCGACTAATGGTCGGAGTTGATGCCCCAAAAGCTTCTGTGTCTGGTAGATTGGTGATACTTGACTCGGTGCTGGTGTCAGGGCCGGCACACATTTTTGCAGAGTAATTCTTTGCCTGCCCAGGAGGTTGTTGTTTTTTTAACATTGTAACAGAGGGACCCCAGTGCTGTTCCCAGGTAAGCAGGTAGCCATGCTTCCACCTATAAATAAATAGGATCAAATCAACAAATGTAATAAAATCATTGAGAAGTATAAATGTGACACATGAAATGAATACAGTCCTGATATTCCCTTATTGCCGCACTTTAATACGACGCAAAGCAGTATTGTAGAAAAATGTAAAATTTGTTATTACCCCTGATTGCCTAGGGGGTGATTGTAGTGTGTTGTTTGGCTAAATAAATGATAAGATGTATTTATTTACATGCTCTTATTTGCAGTCTGTTTCATTTTAGTGCACAGCACTTCACAACATAAATCCTGTTGTATATCACATTGTTTTGCAGGAAAAAATGACACCAATAAATCAACACATCAACACATTTTTAACTCATTTGGCCCAAGAGCTAACACTTACATGTTGTTGGACAGTCATTCATTCTCTACTTCATTTCTTCTACATAGCAGCTTTAGAGTAGCTGATCTTAGTTTCATCTAACTCCACTAGTAGAACTTGTTGACCCTGTAATTCAAGGATATATAAGTTGGTCAAATTTCTCTTGGTGGCCCTGATTGCAGGATCAAGGTATCTCAGGTAATTCTCTGATCGAGCACCCACACTCTCAACATCTGACTCACTTATAGTTCAGTCTAGCAGTGCTCTGCACTATTCTCATCTCATAGTCAGGAACTGTTCTCAAAATATTGATCCCAATCTCTGTAATTTCCCCTGTTTCCATCTCTCTTCTTTGAAATATCTCTCGTGGAGCTCAGACATATGACATCCAAACTCTGCTCAATGCTCAACTTGGGTCACTCATCTCGAAATGCCCAACAACGCCTCCCACAACTGAAAATTACATACACTTCCCCCTTATAGCAAAATGCACAATAGGCACAATACACACACACTTATTGGCATGTAACAGGTTATGCTAATGCACCACATCAGGACACACAATTAGCGTGAACAATGTAGCATGACATTCTTTAGATAGAAATACATGCAAATAAAATGATAATGAAACTTTTCATGATGATCTCCTGCAAAAAAGAAAAGCAGAAGAGAAAACCTTCTTAAGTTTAATGTCCTCAGGTGAAAGTCTTTGTTCCCAGAGTCCACTTGAACTCACCAGTACCCTCTACCATATCCTTCCTTTAAAAATGTGAGGTTAGTGGGGTCTTGCCTTGGACCTGGAATTCGCCTCTCTTTGGTCAAAATACACAACAAATTCACTCTCAGACTATATGAAGAGGCAGGTCGTGAATATGAACAATTTCTTTAATAATGCTTTGCAAAGAGTTAGGCAGAAGGCATGGCTTTAAGAAGACTGAAATGGGGAATTCTAGAGAAATGGTTTATTATTGCTGAAATGACTTTGAAATTATTAGATCTGTTAAAAGTCGCAATATTAGTCCAGTGTTTTTATGGAATTTGAAAAGAAAGGAAAGGGTCACCAGGAGGACAGAGAGTATTCTAGTTCTGAGCACACATTGGGTAAGCTGAGACAAGCTTAGAAGCTGCTATCTTGCAAAATAATACACACTCTCATGGTATAGAAGACTAGGCTATCTCATGTTGCATTAATGGCCAAGGAGCATAGAGAAATCTACAGACAACAAATATTTCATGGACAAGCATAGGATCCCATGTCTCAGATAGTCACTGCCTACACCATATTCCATGTCTGCAGACCTGCAAAGATTACATTGAGAACTTGAGTAAATTAGCGCTGGTAGTGACTGCTATGGATCTCCAGCATTACTCTGGTTGTTGATAACTGTTGCTACAATATGATGGCGTTGACGCTGCCACTTTGGTAGTGATATAAAGGAGCATGTGTTTAGTAGTAGTTAAAAGATCCCACTTTTGAATGAGAACAAGTGCTGTATATATACTGTAACTCATATTCCCCCTCAGCACCACCACCTGCCCTTGTAATTTTATTCCCCCACCTCCCTCTTTTTCTTCAGGCTCCCAATATCCATCCTAACCCTCCCTGCCAACCATTATTCATTATCCCCCCAATCCTGTCATTCATCACACACCTTACGTCATCCCTGCCTTTATTTATCTTAAACAAACAGTAGGATTAGAAGAGCTGGAGGCCCTTTCCTCAGCATGCCGCACTCCCTGGTCCTCCTCCTGACACTTCTCTAACACAGACACTTCTCTTACACAGGAACCAGCTCCCCCGCTCCATCAGAACTTCCCCCAACTTGTCCAGCTTCAAACGGGCCTTAAAAACCCACCTCTTCCTTAAAGCCCTTCAGTCCCCCACCCATTGACCTCCTCCCAGTCTCCCCCTACCACCCTCCCTCTCCTGTCCCCCTCCTACTTCCCTCCTTTTCATTCTCCTCTCCCCCCCCTCCGTCCCTGCCTCCGTTATCCCCATTCCCTCCTCCTACCATGTTGTCTCTGTCCGTCCTACCCTCCCCTTAGATTGTACGCTCCTCCGAGCAGGGCCTCCTCTCCTTCTGTTCTCCACCACCTTAACTCTGCTCTCCAGCTCCTTTTCTCCTCCGTGAGGTCCTCCGGCCCCTGTCTCTACCCCGCTGGGGGCTCTCACCTCTAATCTAGCTGTTCATTGAGCTTCTGAGTTACTGTGATTTCTGTTAACTGTACTGTGCTGTCTCACCCTGTATCGTGTTTCTGTCTGTCCCTGTACGGCGCTACGGATACCTGGCGCCCTATAAATAAAAATTAATAATAATAATAATAATAACAGACAATAGAAGAGCTGATCATGTGATGCGGCAGCGGCTCCTAGTCACTGATAGGCTGGGAGTACCAGAATCCTAGCCAGTGACAGGGAGCCGTAGCATTACTTGATCAGGTGCAGGGACTCTGGCTCTTTTACAGGATGTGTAAGAGAAGCGTTGGGGAAGAGACAGGACAGGGAGCACTGCTGGGGAATGAGGGGGACAACTTGTGGTTACAGGGTCCGCCCCATGTGAGCAAGGTAGGATCATTAGTCAAAGTATACAGATATTCCCATTGTGAATGGTCTAGAGGAGTGATGGGTACCAGGCGGTCCAAGGGACGCACAGCACCCTCCGACCCTTTAACTGTGTTCCCCGGCTCCCTCTTGATATTTTGTGAGATATAATTTTTATACCATGAAACACCTGTCTAATATGCCTGTTGATATGTTATTACAGCTAGGTGTCTCTTTCTTTGATTAAATGTATTACTGATATTACAGCTAATGTTCAGCCCTTTGAAAGGTTAGAGGGCTGCACCATGAGGCACCTGAAGTGTATCCTGTTGACTATCACTGATCTAGATGCACATACAAATTTGAAAAATGTTAAAATGTATTTCTAATAATCCCTCCAACATATTTTACAGCTGGGCTGTCAGGCTGGGGACTTGAGCATGATCTCTGATGTGTTTGATGATCAGTATCTCGGCTGTGCAGAGGAAATGGAGCGTGAGATGCCAGAGATATTGGAGGAGGAAAAGATAAAATATCATGAGTTTTCTGTGAGGTGGGATTCATCAAAACAGCACTGGGAGGAGAAGAGAAAAGACATAGTATTTCCTGATCAGTTTAAGGACGAGTACGGAGTAGCTGTTGTGTTGTACACAAGGAACAGTCCCATCTACGGAGAGCTAAATAGAAATGTGTCAATCGCTGGGCAATCTAGACTTCATTATATGAATAATTTTCATTTTAAAGCCCTCCACTTCTACCTTACCAGAGCTTTACAAGTCTTGAACGACGGTTGTCCTAATAAGCACAAGGTATTCAGAGGAACAGATCGCGGAAACATTATAGTGTCTCCAGAATTTAGATTTGGACAGTTTGCATCATCATCTTTCAGTTACGAAAAAGCTGCAAGATTTGGAAAAAATCCTTTTTATAATATCTCAACTTCCTTTGGAGTAGATATAAACATATTTTCAGATTATGAGGAACTAGAAGTCTTAATTCCTGTTGCGGAAAAATTTGAAAATATACGAAAACTTGGAAATACATATGAGGTGGAAACCACCGGCCAACTGTGCAGTAATTTCAATTGTGCTTACCTAGGAGGTGAGTGTAATATCACTGTGTGTACCTAGGAGGTGAGTGTAATATCACTGTGTGTACCTAGGAGGTGAGTGTAATTTCAATTGTGCTTACCTAGGAGGTGAGTGTAATATCACTGTGTGTACCTAGGAGGTGAGTGTAATATCACTGTGTATACCTAGGAGGTGAGTGTAATATCACTGTGTGCACCTAGGAGGTGAGTGTAATATCACTGTGTGTACCTAGGAGGTGAGTGTAATATCACTGTGTGTACCTAGGAGGTGAGTGTAATATCACTGTGTGCACCTAGGAGGTGAGTGTAATATCACTGTGTGTACCTATGAGGTGAGTGTAATATCACTGTGTGTACCTAGGAGGTGAGTGTAATATCACTGTGTGTACCTAGGAGGTGAGTGTAATATCACTGTGTGTACCTAGGAGGTGAGTGTAATATCACTGTGTGTACCTAGGAGGTGAGTGTAATATCACTGAGTGTACCTAGGAGGTGAGTGTAATATTACTGTGTGTACCTAGGAGGTGAGTGTAATATCACTGTGTGTACCTAGGAGGTGAGTGTAATATCACTGTGTGTACCTAGGAGGTGAGTGTAATATCACTGTGTGTACCAAGGAGGTGAGTGTAATATCACTGTGTGTACCAAGGAGGTGAGTGTAATATCACTGTGTGTACCTAGGAGGTGAGTGTAATATCACTGTGTGTACCAAGGAGGTGAGTGTAATATCACTGTGTGTACCTAGGAGGTGAGTGTAATATCACTGTGTGTACCTAGGAGGTGAGTGTAATATCACTGTGTGTAACTAGGAGGTGAGTGTAATATCACTGTGTGTACCTAGGAGGTGAGTGTAATATCACTGTGTGTACCTAGGAGGTGAGTGTAATATCACTGTGTGTAACTAGGAGGTGAGTGTAATATCACTGTGTACCTAGGAGGTGAGTGTAATATCACTGAGTGTACCAAGAAAGGTGAGTGTAATATCACTGAGTGTACCTAGGAGATGAGTGTAATATCACTGTGTATACTAGAAGGTGAGTGTAAAACCACTAATTGTATCTAGGTAACGAGTGTAATATTAATGAGTGCACTTAAGGAGTGAGTATAATATCATTGATTTTTTTAGGTGAGTGTAAGTTGGTAGTTCTTATTTTGCACTTTGCACCCGTAAATAGTTTTCAGTTAGTGCTTCTAATAGGGTCATATCTATACTTTTGATACCTGCCACAGTTATCTGTATTCTTCTGATATTAATCCCTTTTTTAAGTAATTTTTTATACTGTACATCATGTTTGTTTCAGGTAATAATAATGTCACGCACCGGACCCGCAGACCACCCGGCTGAGGTCTGGCGTGCTTACCTCTGTGTCCCCATCGGTCTCCTCTTCGGCGCTGAGTGCCACCTCTTATTCATGGTGGTGGCCATGTTGGTTTTAGGTCTGTGCATGCGTCCTTCTCCTTCCAGCTATTGGTTAGGCTTAAATGACTATTAAACTATTTAAGGCACCTGGTTCTTTTCTATGGTGCCAGTTCCCTGAGTCCCTTTGAGTCCCTCCATCCTTTGCCTGCAGTCTATTGTGCCTCCGACAATCAATCTCCTGTGCCAGCAGTCTATAGCACCACCTCTGATCCAGCTCCAAAGCGTCCCAGCTTACCTGGACCTCAGTTCACTCCTGTACCTGCAGACTATTGCATAGAAATCTATTGTATCTCCATACCGCCCAGTGTCTCAATTCCTGCCAGGCCCGCTGGTCCTTCTTCTTCTTCTATTTTAACCTTCACATCATCTTGAAACCTGGGCACAAGAACAAGAAGGTGGATGCCCTCTCCCGGGCTTTCATCAATGGGCAAGACCTTGAATAGCCTAGTAGTCATCCCATTCTGGACCCAAAATGCTTGCTTTGTTCCTCTAAATCTCCTGAAAAGACTACTAGGTTGGTGTCACTCCTCTCCTTTTGCTGGTCATGCCGGGAAACTGCACTCAGCACAAGACTCCCCGTCAAGCCGTCTTCGGTCCTCTCCAACCATTACCACTCCAAACTAGACCATGGTCCCATATCACTATGGACTTTATCCCTGACCTTCCTCCTAGCAAGAGAATTATAATATATTATTAATACTGTTTGGGTGGTAGTCGACAGCTTTTCAAAGATGACCTATTTCATTCCTCTAATTAGCCTTCCTTCTGCTCCTGTTCGGGATCAAACTTTCATTAAAGAGATCTTCCGACTTCATGGCTGTCTGGTGGAAATTGTCTGTGATTGAGGGGTCCAATTTATCTGTAAATTCTGGCAAGCTTTCTGCAAGCTCTTTATCATCCATCTCAGTTTCTCTTCTGCCTATCTCCCCCAGTCTAATGTGCAAATGGAGAGGTTCAATTAGGATCTTGAGACGTTCATTTGAATGTATTCTTCCTCCATGCAAGATAACTTTGTTGTCACATTTTCAATTGATGTTCTCAATCTACTTAAAAGATGTATTTCACATAAAGTCCCTTTATTCAATAAGGCTTATTTGTCTGTTTCCGTCAAAGCCATATGCTCTGCTTCGAAACTAGAAAGAGTAATTGTAGGCTGCTCCCTACCTGCCCAGCTGACTGCTGCACCTGCTAATCCAAACACATAACCAGTATATGAACGACAATCATCTTCGTCTGTTCCCTAATTTGTATCACAGAAAGTGTCTAGTTCTGAAACCTGGATCTTGAAACTTTAGTTTCAAGATCCAGTTTAGGTTTAATGAACTTGTACCTTTCAGGTATCTTAGGTTTCTGTTAACAGTTGTCCAATGCTGTTTCCTGGGATTCATTGGAAATTCACTTACTCATCTCACTACGTGTGATGTCGGAATGAGTTCCAACACTTGCATACATTAAACTTATAATTGCTTTCTAACAGGGGATTTCTTTAATCTTCTCTATTTCAGATTCATTTGTTGGTGACTTCATTTTAATTCATTTTGTACTTTTATCGACAGGGGAATTTACTGGTTTGGCATCTGTCACCCCAAATTTAAGAAGTATTGCCTTAATGTAACTTTGTTGGTCTATGGTGACCAGGGCCCGATTAAGGGTTCCGGCTGCCCTAGGCTATTTCAGCCGTAGCGCCCACACCCCCCCTCCAGCCACCTCACCTGCCCCCTTCGGCCACCTCACCTGCCCCGTTTAGCCACCTCACCTGCCCATCTGCTGCCCCTCACCCCGAGACATTAGAACGGACTTACCTGCTGTGGAGTCCTCTCTTCAGCGCTGTGTATGACAGGCAGTCTGGCAGCGATTGCTGCTAGCTGCCTGTCGGTGTGGCCGTGGGCGCTTCTTACTCTGGTGGTCACGTGAGATGTGGAAGTCCTGATCTCAGCTAGCACGATCACTGCCAGACTGCCTGTCATGTAATAGTGACAGTCGGGACCGCTCTTTTAGACCAGTGGCGGTCCCGATGACTCCGCTTGCCACATTTAGGAAAAAAAAAAAAAAACATCTCAGTGACGTTACACCCCCCTGGCTCCAGCGCCCCAGGCTGCAGCCTGGTCAGTCTATTGGCTGATCAGGCCCTGATGGTGACAGTCCCAGCATTCAGTCAATCAACACAGTGTCTAGCTTGATGTACCAACGTCAACTACTTGGTTTCAAGCCGTAGAAAGATTTTTTTAGTAAACACACATTTTTTAAATAAACCACTGTACATACTGCTGCAGCCCAAAATTTATTTACTAGGCCAGCATCGCTTAACATCGTACGTGCACTTTCAACTATTGTACAATTTGCACGCTCACATACACCATTTTCTTCAGGTGTGTGTGACAAATCAATGCTATACAGTAATGGTAACCACTAACTGACTCAGTCTCCATAGGACCACATACATCTATGTACACCAATGCTAATGGCGCTTCAGCTCTTGTCGCTGATTTCGGGAAGTGATGTCGAGTTAGTTTACCTTTGATGCAACTTTAACATATTGGTTTATCAGGATTCTTTACGACCACTCCTGTTGCCATCCCATTCAAAAGTTTCTATACATTATCGTACCCAAGATATCCTAAACTCTTGTGCCACAGTTCCTTAGTCTGACTTGTGTCAGAAGTAACCATCGTATAACATATTGGCAGATGCCTGTTAGGACAGATGTCAGCAAGGTGAGTATAGAGGTTTATTCACATGTTGTCACTTAACCAGAATGTTGGTATTGAATACAGGACACAGATTATATAATGTATTGTGGAATCAGGATATTGTTACAAAGAGCTACATGCTGCACGTCCGGCGGTCCCCAAACACGAAGAGAACAAGCAGCGCCCCATCTATCTCAACTCTTCCTGTCAGCACACAGGAGGCAGCTTAAGGTCAGATAAATACTGTTGTGTGTAGATGGTTAGTAGTATGCTGTATAAGTGGGGAGTTGATGTCTATTTAATATATGTGATTCAAATACGAGATATTAACATGTACTGTATGTTACATGTGTACTGTATGTCATGAGTATATGATTAATGCAACTTAAATGTAATGTGTTACTGATGTGTATGTCATGTTTGATATCTTTGTATATGTGTATGTATGTATGTATATGTATATGTGTATGTATGTATGTATATATGCATGTATGTATGTATGTATATGTGTATGTATGTATATGTGTATGTATGTATATTTGTATGTATGTCTATATGTTGTATATGTGTATGTATGTATATGTGTATGTATGTATATTTGTATGTATGTCTATATGTATGTATGTGTGTGTGTATGTATGTATGTATGTATGTATGTATGCACTCATCTACTGTTGTTTGTGGTTTGTGAGGTAGGCGGCACTGTCACTGGTGCTGTATGTATGTGATATGTACTCTCTATGTGGTATGTGAATAATATCTGATGGTCTGTATTGTGCATATGTAGTGGGGGGTATTAGTGGTAAGGTTTGGGAAGAGTAGGTCATGTTAGAGGGGTAAAATGAGCACAATTTGCCCCAGGGTGCAGACACTTTTCGCTGAGTCTCAACCTGAATCGTTGATGTTTCTGCATCTTCCAGGGACCTGTTATTATTGGTGAACCTTTAATTAAGTGATTAGACATGACAGCACTTTATTCAGTTACTGATTTTATGTAAATAAAACTGACTTTTTTTACATTCCTGATAAATAATTCCTGATAATATTTCTGTACTTACAGGAGAAAAGAGATCAGAACCTGTGTGTAACTCAGGTAAGAGAAGTATAAATATATATTCATAGACAAGTAGATCCCAAACCTATCTATCAAATAACATCCGGAATACTGGGAATTAGGTTTTTCAGATACGGTATTTTCAGCAATTCGGAGCACAATGCTTAAAATATACTAAATTACATTTAGAACTTAACCCTGTCCTTCACATAATGCCCCTCTCACCCCTCCCCCCCTTATTGTATTGGTTAGCAGTGCTCTTCAAAGTGACTGTTGGAGGAGACAAGTGTGTATAACCTTATGGAGTAGTATCAATAATTTACTTTTTTCTTCCTGCTTTTTGGAACTTTACAGATTTCCAGATAAAAGATCAAAAACCTGTTATGTGCACGTCTATTTTTAGTATATGGTGTCACACAGATGAAAAACAAACAAATTGGGAATAAAAGCAGGTGATAACATTAAAAAGCAATTGTAGTCAGATAAAACCACTAAATAGCTTACAGTTTAAATGATTAAGTAATATTATTATAGTGATAATTTTGTGGTATTAATAGTGATAGTGTGGAGGTGGGGAAGACAGTGATAGTGATATTGGTGGGATGATAGTGTATTGGTGATGGTGGTATGGTATAAGTCATAGGGCTAGATTTAAGCCGCGGATTTGAAAAAGTGGGGATGTTGCCTATAGCAACCAATCAGATTCTATTTGTCATTTTGTAGAAGGTACTAAATAAATGAAAGCTAAAATCTGATTGGTTGCTATAGGAAACATCCCCACTTTTTCAAATCCGCGGCTTAGTAAATCTAGCCCATAGTGTTGTGGCAGTGTCGATGGTAGCCATATTATTCTGATAGCGGAATGGGGGTGATAACTCTACTGAGATGACGATATTGGGGTGTTGTGATACCTGTGCGGTGACATGGCTGCTCTATGATGTTAATTAGTCGTGGTGTGTGTTTGTGTTAGCGCTTTTCAGAAGTCCCATTTTTTTAATTCAAATTACTTCTTGCTTGAGTCTTAGCAAATCCAGTAGGGCTGGCAATCTATACATATTAACTATAGTTGACTATGTCACCTGATATTCGAAACTGATGCTCCAACTGTAGCTGATGTTTTTATACAAGTATTTTCTAGGATGGGTTTCATTGGGAAATTCTTTCTGACCTCACATTTCACAATATGAGGTCAAAGCAATTCACTGTAATCCATACCTTCCTCAGACTAATGGTTATGTGAAAGATTTAATGTGACCTTACAGATCATGTTATGTGTCTTTATTGAGTCTGGGGATAGGAACTGTTGTCCTGTTTGCCTATTGGGTGATAGCATAAAAGCTAACAGGTTTTTACTGATTGAAATTATTATATAGGAGAAGAGTCCATGTACCGGTTGGCTTACTTAGAGAGCATTAGGAATGGAACCATCCATATTCCAAAATCCCTACTGTAATCTATTGACCAGTTAGAGAGTGAACCAATTTCAACCTGACAGTACAAAATAGAGGCAGTCTGAGTAAATTTAATGTTTTAGGACAAATACCATGGCAGCTATTTGTTGTACATCAAATGAAGAACAGAACAAACCCATTTACGGACAATCCCAATTAGAATTAGATGAACAACTAGATCTTAATCATTGGACAAGGTTAAGTGCACTACTCTGTGAATTTGCTCATTTATTTAATAACTACACTGATCGTGCTCGTTGGCCGTCCATCTAGTAGAACGTGTCTACGTGACCTTACATAACTATGCCTGAATTGCTGAATGTGTCAAGGAGAACATGATGAAGGAACTTAGTGAAATGTTAGCCATTAAAGTAATTGTGCCCTCATACAGCCTATGTCTCTGGCTTGTAGAACTAGTATTAAAGAAAGATGGTGGCGTTAAATTTTGCATAGACTACCTTAAATTTAACAATATCACCATTGCATACACTTATTCAATGCCTTGAGTGGATAAAATTCTTGATCGGTTGATGGGAGCTCGATTTGTAACTACCCTTGATATCAGAAGATGATACTAGCAAACAATGCTAGGAAAAAAATATGTGTTTATTACTACATTTAGCCTGTGCAGATTTTTGGTCACACCCATGGCTTGTTTATCATCTATCAGAAGGGATGCCAGAAAGTACATTGGCTTATTTAGATGGCATAGCTATATTAAGTGACACATGGGAGCATCATTTCGATAGCAGTCCAGCGGAACCTCAACATCGACTATAGGTCTTTGTGCTCGCTATATAGAGAAGAGAAGCAATTTCCACTCCTGATATAAATGTATATTCACCTGATCAACTGGACCAATCCTAGGGCTGATGTGAGCAAGGTGGCCAATAGGTAAAGAGGGTAGACTGCACTGAGCCAACCAATCAGGGCTAGAGTTGACTGGACCAATGGGCATGGACTTTTTGCACATGTGCAGTTCATTTCTCCTTTTGCCAGACATGAGGATAGAACCTTCCCCTCTCACACACTATTAGTTGGTATCATGAACACATATACACATATAAAATGTGTATGTTAGTATCTTCATAATGCAGAACAGTGTTTAAACTAGAGATGGGCGGGTCCGGTTCTCCGTGAACCGAACCCACCCGAACTTTGGGTATCCGAGTACCGAGCTGAGCAGCTCGGTACTCTCCCGCCCGTTCCGAATCCAAATCGAGGCCGAACGTCATTGTGACGTCGTCGGATCTCGGGGCTCGGTTCTCGCGATACTTCAACTTTATAAATACACGCCTCCACAGCAATCCATCGCCATTTGACAGAGGGAGAGAGCAGGGTGTAGTCATAGGCTAATTAGAGCAGGGACAGAGAATACAATATTGTTCTTGCAATTGCTCTAACCAAAATCGCTAGTGCAGAGAGGAGGATAGAGGTTTATTATTTTTTCTTCATATTTGGCACTCCCCAGCGCTTTTGGGGTGTCCCCCATAATTGTGCATAAATATTTCTGGCTGTCAAAAGTCATATCTGTCAGCAGTATCTACTAAATAATTTTTAGCACTCCTCAGTGCTTTTGGGGTGTCCTCCCTAATTGTGCATTAATATTTCTGGCTGTCAAAAGTCATATCTGTCAGCAGTATCTACTAAATAATTTGTAGCACTCCTCAGTGCTTTTGGGGTGTCCTCCCTAATTGTGCATTAATATTTCTGGCTGTCAAAAGTCATATCTGTCAGCAGTATCTACTAAATAATTTTTAGCACTCCTCAGTGCTTTTGGGGTGTCCTCCCTAATTGTGCATTAATATTTCTGGCTGTCAAAAGTCATATCTGTCAGCAGTATCTACTAAATAATTTTTAGCACTCCTCAGTGCTTTTGCGGTGTCCTCCCTAATTGTGCATTAATATTTCTGGCTGTCAAAAGTCATAACTGTCAGCAGTATCTACTAAATAATTTTTAGCACTCCCCAGAGGTTTGCGCTCAGAATGGATTCAAAGCAGTCCACATATGATCTGAATGAGCAACCAGGTTCTGTCACCAGTCCTGATGTTAGTGTTCCCAGTACGTCATCTGGCCAAGGCGATGTCAAACAACATAGTGTTTTCAAATTAGTGCAAAAAACAAAAAACAAAAAAAAATTTACTGTATTGAAGCGAAAAAGAAGTGTAACTGAGCAAAAGTTAAGTGACGATAAAAAAAAAATTGCAAGCATGCCATTCTACACACGCAGTGGCAAAGAGAGAATGAGGCCTTCACCTTTGGCTATTAGTGGCAGATCCCAAAAAGTTACCCAGCCTACAATTGGTGCACAACTACTGTTACGCGTCAAAGCCGAGCTGCAAGATAACAGTGAGGCATTACAGGAGAATATTTGCTCTGATTCACAAATGACAACAATCCCTGTGGAGAGTCCATCCAACAGTGTGATGTCTAATCGTGAGCATTCTGCTGATGTGTGCCTTAATAGCCCGAGTGTAGCCGGTGATACCCAAATTGAGGATGCCACTTTGGAATTAGAAGAGGATGAGGGGGAGATTTGTGTAGGCGACGAGGGCGCTAATGATGATGTTGATGATTATGATGCAGACAGATACCAAATTGCCTTTCTCAATTTCTATTTATATTCTAGATTATATAACGGCTGAATAGTTTTCTATTTTACTCCTAGTGGAGAGAGGATCTTATGCAGACAGATACCAAACTGCCTTTGTCCATTTCAATTTATATTGTACAGTATATAACGGCTGAATTTATTAGTATTTTATACAAGTGGAGGGGGGCCTAGAGAGACAGAAACCAAACTGGCTTTCTCCAAGTCAATTAATATTGTACAGTCTATAATCGCTGAATTTTTTGTTTTTTTAAAAAAGTGGAGGGGGCCTATAGAGACAGAAAGCAAACTGTCTTTTTCCATTTCTTTACATATTTAACTATAAGTGTAGGGTGTAATATAGATTCAAAGACGATGGCTGCATTGCCAATATGCATAGATGGAGAGGAAGACAATCTGTTTTGTGTGTAGAATAAATGAAGGCCTACCAACGAAGAATTAAACAGTTTTTTTGGATGATTTATTACCTCAACAATTAGATTACTTATCTCTAAAACAGTTGGAGCACTAAATTGGGTTATTTTAGGCACAAAAACATGTATTTTCCAACAAAATAGCAAAACAAAACCAAACAAAACCAAAACCAAAACCAAAACACGCAATGGCGGTTTTGCAAAACCAAAACCAAAACCAAAACACGACGGTAATCCAGATTCAAAACCGAATCCAAAACCAAAACACGGGGGTCAGTGACCATCTCTAGTTTAAACAAAATATGGGCATTTAACTCACAGGAAAATTAAATATATAAAATAATAATTATATAGTGATGCAAAGTCCCACTGATTATTCAATTATAACATTTACATTTCCTTTAATGATTGACATTTTATATTTCCACAGCTCCGGGTATGTTCCTGTATCCTGATTCCAGGACTCCGATAATCCTCAGTGGACTGTCCGTGATCCTGAATATTGTGTTCATTACAGTGTTCTGATGTCACCGCTCACTGCAGACCCCCAGCGCTGGATCCCTGCGCAGCTTATATATACCAGCACCCTCATTTATAGCACAATAATGAGTCACTTATAATCCATTTATAACTGTATAACTATATAATTCTATTAAATTCTCAGATAAGATGAATGTACTTTTAATTGTTTTTATCATATATAAATAAAGTTAATTTCTAAAGTCACTTTGTGAGCTGCAATTAGGAAACCATTTGGTGGGATGAGATATCTTTTTATAGATTCTTTTTGTGATGTAGCGAACAGAGCGTAGAGCTTGTGAGGGCAACGCTGCTGGCGTATTATCTCTCTCGCTGTGGCACGCTCTTATCTCTGTCTAACCCTCTCTATCACACGCTCTCATCTCTGTCTAACCCTCTCTATCACACACTGTCTCCTCTGTCTCTCTCTATCAGATGCTCCTGTCTCTGTCTAACCCTCTCTATCACACACTGTTGTGGAGACGCCGGCTCCACACACGGGCCGCGGGCCAATCACGGCGCCCGCCCACGGACCAATCACGGCTCCCGGCCGTGATGAGGTCATAGGGAAGCGCCTGGCCCGGGAATATCGTCGGCGGCCACGTGGGAAGCGGCCTGTTCGGCGGGAAGTGAAGCTGGAGGAAGGACGTCTGGACACAGCAGCACCCTCAGCAGCAGCACCCTCAGCAGCAGCACCCACGGTAGCAGCAGCAGCAGCAGCACCCACAGTAGCAGCAGCAGCAGCAGCACCCACGGCAGCAGCAGCAGCACCCACGGTAGCAGCAGCAGCACCCTCAGCAGCAGCAGCACCCACAGCAGCAGCAGCACCCACAGCAGCAGCAGCACCCACAGTAGCAGCAGCAGCACCCACAGCAGCAGCAGCACCCACAGCAGCAGCAGCACCCTCAGCAGCAGCAGCACCCACAGTAGCAGCAGCAGCAGGACCGAAGAGGAGTTACGCTGACGTCGCGAGCGGAGGACCTAGACCAGGTAAGACCCCAGTGGGGACCACCCCTCCCGGGCCCACGCCCGCATCCTATCGGACACTCTTTACCCGGGCCCAGGGCCTTCTGCCGGCGTCCATTAAGTCTGCCTTTCCATTTGGTAGCTCCCGTTAGACCCAATAGGGCACCAGGCCCTGAGTAGATTCCCTAGGGCGCGAGGCCCTCAGGTCACCCCTGGGCTTTAGGCCCTGCCTTGGAAGTCTGTCTTTGTTCCCTCTCTCCCTTTTCCTAACCGTATCACCCTTGGGGCAGAGTAGGACAAGAACACACACACTCTGCTTTGATATTACACTTTTCCGTGTTAATAGTGTCCTGGGTATTGTACTGTGCAATTGAGTATTGTATTGTGAGTATTGTACTGTCAATTGAGTATTGTATTGTGAGTATTGTACTGTCAATTGAGTATTGTATTGGGGGGTATTGTACGGTGTAGTGGGCGGTTGGGGCGTGTTGTGTCTCCCTGCAGGGGTCGGAAAGTGGTGTGTTGGGACTGATCGCCGGGTGGACTCAACTCGTTCCCGAGCCGGTAAGTATTGTCTATCCCCTTTCCCTTCCCCCTTCCGTGTAGGCCCTGGTGGGGCAGATCCTTGGGCGGCGGTGTGGCACGACTTCTTCGCGGGCTGGGAGAGATCCAGGTCTCCCTCGGTGCCTTGGAAGTAGTGTAGCACAGCCCTTCTGAGTTCCGAGGGCGGTTCGGGCGTTCCGCGGTTCCACTGGGGCAGTACAGCCCTGCCCTGGTGAGTTCCGGGGTTGGTCACAGCCGTCCACGGTTCCATTGGGGTGTCTGGCCTGAGTTCCGGCAAGGTTGCCTGACGGTTCCAGGGCAGACGGTGCCTCGTGGGGTAAAACGGAGTCCGCCCGCACGCCGGCAGGAGACTGACGGTTCTGGGTGGGGACTGTGATACCTCGCGGCGCACCGCCGGCGGAGTGAGTCTTGTCCCCACACTTGTGGCCCTCCCCAGGGGGGAGTAGGGAGTTCGGGCGAGAACGTTCTCTACCCCGAACTCTTGGAGCCGCGTGGCTTGGCCAGAATAAAACGGAGAGTCGCCAAGCGGGGCTGAGTAACCCTCTAGTCCTGGGCGGCATTCCGGACACCCCCTTCCACTTCCCCCATTGTTTTCGTGCCTCTGTTCCTCTCGCACGCAGGAGGGACCGTGACTGCAGCAGAAGCCTCCTGCACTTGACGGGTTCCGCCCATAGCGACCCTCGGGATCAGGTGAGAACCTTTCCTCATTACAGGGGATCCTTTGAGACGTTCTTCGGGAGTACCGCTCTCACATTTGGCGTAGTCGGCAGGATCCCGACAGGTAACTATGGAGCCCACGGGCAACAACGACGATCCAGAGGGCCGGCCGTCTGGAAGGCCGGCGGGCGAGGAGGATCTGCCTAGTGCCGCCGGGAACGTCCCACGCGACGTGGAACCGGTAGGGGATCCGGCGGAGCGCTCCCGAGTTGTAGCGATAGGGGCAGCTCTTTCTCACGTACCGAAGTTCGATGGTACGAACATAACGTTAGCCGACTGGGAGATGCAGTTACGAATGGTCATCCGGCTATATGGTGTGCCCCCAGACATGCAAGCGGAAGTGGCCGTGCTCGCCTTGGAGGGAGATGCCCGCCAGGCCGCACTTCTATGTGAGCCTGAACAGCGAAAGACTTTGGCGGATGTGTTGAGGGTCTTAAGCGATGTGTATGGGGACAAGTCTACCACCGCGACCCTGCGCAAACGTTTTTTTACCCGATTTCAGCGAGAGGAGGAGACCATCCCCAAATTCGCTATAGCCCTCCAAGGCCTGCTGGCGAATTTAAAGAAAAAGGACACTAAGGTATTGGGAGAAACAGATACCGTACTACGGGATCAATTTATCAACGGCTTACGTAGTGAGCACCTGCGAACCTATATGCAGGACCGATTGGAATTGTTGCCGAGCATGACCTTCCATCAAGCACAAACCACGGTCATCGCCCGGGACGACAATACAGGCAGCGGCCCGAGCACCGTGGCCGTGCAGCAGGTCCGCGCCCCCATCCCAGCGTCCGCCGCACCATGGGAAAGCTGCATCCGAGACCTGACGGACGTAATTCTACAGATGAAGGAGGACATGGGACGGATGCAGAAGCGGATCGAGGGAATACCGTCCGGCCGCGGGGATAGAGAGTATCCACGGAATGAACCAAGGGACGCCCCACGGCGACGCCCAGCGGACGGGCCCCGGTGTTGGCAATGTGGGCAGGTGGGACATCTGGCCCGTAATTGCCCCAACGCCGCACCCAGGCCGACTTTAAACTAGAAACCCTTGCGGTAGTGGGACCCACCGCAAGGGAAGCCGACTCAGAACGACTGATTGTTAATTCGGCTGAATTAGTAGGAGAGTGTCCCGTAGTTGTGGCTCGCTTCCAGGGTCACAACCAGCGTTGCCTATTAGACACCGGGTCCCAGGTCACCACGATGACAGCGGCCTGTTTCCAAAAGAACTATCAACATCTACAACAGGCCCAGACGGGGGACTGGATTCATCTCACGGCCGCCAATAATCTACCCATCCCTGTGGTGGGAGTCGTGTGGATGGAGGTGGAGCTCTACGGGCGCCCGTTGGGGAAGCAGGGCATTGTGGTCATAGACAGCCCGGAACTACGACATGGCCCCGTGATTCTGGGGATGAACATCCTCCGAGGATTAGACCATATGCTGTGGTCCGAGAGGGGTCCGGCTTACTGGAAGAAACTGGGGGTCCAACGACCGGTACAACAGGCGCTACAGCAGGTGAACCGCCTGCGAGTCCCAACATTTCCCCAAGGCCGTCCTGCTCCCCTGGGATCCATCCGCACGAACTATCGGCAGGAGGTGGTCGTTCCCCCTCGGCAGGAGCTCCTGTTGTGGATGAGGGTGGGGACCAAGCGGAGGCTCGAAGGCCGGGAGGTGCTCCTCGAACCGGTATCCTCGGGCGGGACGGAGGAGAGCAACCAGAGGACGCCAATGGTTGGCCGTGCACTGGTCAGGATACGGGAAGGACGAGTCCCCGTTCGTTTCTGCAATATGGGCGACCAACCACAGAAAATACCGCCCAACACCCTGCTGGCCTTGCTCCACCCAACCACCGGAGAAGAGGTGGAAACCACTCAAGATGTGTCGTTGTTCCCCGACCCCCAAAGACCTTGGACCATGGTGGTCCAAGTAGCACCCCCGGAACAACCCACCTCCACCTGGAACGGACGGGTAATCCGTGAAAGCATGGATGTTTCAGAAGGTGACCTACCGCCGAACGAAATCCAACAACTGGAAGCGATGCTGTGGAGAAGACAGCGAGTGTTCTCCCGACACGAGGACGATTTCGGGCTAACGGATCAAATGGAGCACGAGATCCATACGGACGGGGCCGTGCCGGAGAGAGAACGTTACCGTCAAATACCCCCGAAGCTGTACCAGGAGGTCAAGACCATGCTGCGTCAGATGTTGGACAACGGGGTGGTGACTGAAAGCCGTAGTCCCTGGGCGGCACCGATCGTCCTGGTGCGGAAGAAAGATGGCACTGTCCGGTTCTGTGTGGACTATCGGAAGCTTAATCACTGCACCGTGCGCGATGCATACCCATTACCACGCATAGAGGAATCCCTCGCGGCGCTGGGCCGGGCCAAATACTTTTCTACGTTAGATCTGGCAAGCGGCTATTGGCAGGTACCCGTGGCCGAGAAGGACAGGGCAAAGACGGCGTTTATTACACCCATGGGGCTATTCGAATTCCAACGAATGCCGTTTGGGTTAACCAACGCGCCAGCCACCTTCCAGCGACTCATGGAGCGCTGCCTCGGAGATCTGAATTTTGAAGCCCTGTTAATCTACCTGGACGACATCATCATATTCGCATCCACCCTGGAGGAACACTTAGCCCGCCTAGACCTGGTGTTCCAACGACTGGAACGGTTTGGGCTGAAACTCAAGCCGAGGAAATGCCATCTGCTGAAGGATCAGTTGGAGTACCTGGGCCATGTGGTGTCGCGGGACGGAGTGCGTCCCACCCAGGACAAGGTATCCGCGGTGACCAATTGGCCAGCCCCCACGACCATCACGGAGCTTCGAGCGTTTCTGGGCCTCGTTGGGTATTACCGCAGGTTCATCAAGGGATTCTCCAAGATCGCCGGACCATTGTTTGACTTGCTCCGAGGAAGCCCTGCGGGAGCCAAGTCCCGAGTGGAGGCGTGGAATGCCCCCCACGAGGCTGCTTTCACCCAGCTAAAAGAGGAACTTACCCGCGCCCCCGTGTTGGCATACGCCGACTTCAGCCAGCCGTTCATCCTGTACACGGATGGCAGCCACCAAGGGCTAGGAGCAGTACTGGCCCAGATACAGGATGGTAAGGAGCGCGTGATCGCCTATGCCAGCCGGACCTTGCACGACTCCGAGCGAAACCCCGCCAATTACAGCTCCTTCAAACTGGAGTTCTTGGCAGTAGTGTGGGCCATGACCGAAAAATTTGCAGAGTACTTAACGGCCGCGGAGGTGGAGGTAGTCACCGATAACAGTGCACTGGTGCACCTGGACTCGGCCAAATTAGGAGCCTTAGAACAACGGTGGCGAGCCCGCTTGGCCAAGTTCTCTCATCGCTTCCGCTATCGCCCCGGCCGGAATAACGGCAACGCCGACGCACTCTCCAGATTCCCAGTGGTCATGACAACTCACTCCAAAGACGAAGAAGAGGAAGAAGTGGAAATCCCAAACTTCACGCGGTTTCACAAAATGGTCTCCAAGACACCGCTAGACGCCAGAATATGCGCCACCCTCCTTGCCAACCAGATGCCAGACTGGGCCGCAGAACAACAACGGGACCCCGGTATACGCCAGGTCTTCCAGTGGTGCCAGCAGGGACACTGGCCCTCGAAGGGGGAGAGGAAGCGCCTGCCGGTGAGCGAACAGAAACTTGTGGAGCATTGGAACCAGCTGGCGGTGCACGAGGGCGTGCTGCGACGCCGCGCCTATTTGGAACATGAACTACGGCCGGTGTGGCAGATTGTGGTGCCAGCCGAAACCACGCGGCGCCTGGCCGAGGAGGCCCATGTTCGAGGCGCCCACCTGGGGGCCATGAAAACAACCCAATGGCTAAGACAGCGGTTCTATTGGCCAGGGCTGCCAACGTTAGTGGAACAAGTGTGCCGTGAATGCCGAAGATGTGGCGTGACCAAACCCACCCAACAACGGGTGCCCGTCCACACCATCTCGTCGGGACGGCCCCTGGAGCTCCTCATGATCGACTACGTGGCTATCGGAGAGTCTACCCGCGGACACCAGTATGCATTGGTCATGACCGATCATTTTACCAAGTTCACCGTCGTGACCCCTACTCGGGACCAGACGGCTGAATCCGCCGTCACGGCCGTCGTGGAAGACTTCATCAGGAAGTACGGCTGCCCGGAGCGAATCCACTCCGACCAGGGAGCCTGTTTCCAGGGGCGCATCATGCAAGGACTCTGCGACATGTATGGGATACGCCGGTCTAGGACTACCCCCTACCACCCCCAAGGGAATGGCGGGTGTGAGCGCTTCAATCGGACCCTAATCCAGATGCTGCGAACCCTCGAAAAGGAACAGCGCACCCACTGGCCAGCCGCGGTGCCGGATCTTACGTGGGCTTACAACAACCGAGTACATAGCACCACCGGGTACACACCCTATTTCTTAATGTTTGGCCGAGCAGGGAAGGACATGCAAGAGCTGGCTCTGGGACCGGCAGAGGAGGAGCAATGGACATGTCCTGCCTGGGTCATGGAGCAACGGCGGCGGCTGAAGATCGCATGCAGCCTTGCCAAACACCACATCGAAGCCAAGATCCATGATGGCGCCCAGCGAAAGGCACCCCCGGACTTCACAGAAGGGCAGCGCGTCATTGTCCACGTGTCTAAACCGGCAGACAAGCTACAAGAGAGATGGGAAACCGCCCCCTATGTGGTCCGGCGGCGGTTGAGTCCAGAAAGCCCCACCTACGAGGTTGAGTCCACCAAGGTACCCGGACTCACGAAAATACTACACCGAGACAAGCTGAGGCCCTGCCTGTTCCACCAGGCCCCAGCAGAGGACCCGGTTCCGGAAATCCTGGGACCCGCACCATGCCCAGGGGGTGAAACCGAGAAAGGGTGGGTGGAGGTACCCCGACCAGCTTTGCCGGGCTTCCCCCGAGATAAAAGATCGGACGATCTCGCAGAAGCACCCGGAAACGTAGGATGGGAGGCGACAACCCTACAAACCCCCACCCTTGGCCCCCAGACGCAAACGGACCCGGATCGCCCTGTCCCTTCCTCTCCGCTAAGACTCATGGCGCCTCGGCAGTCACAGAGGAGCAATCGAGGCGTTCCGGCCCCACGATTCGCCGATCCGCATTTCGATTGGTCCCAAGCCGTCATTGCAGGGACTGCAATGGGAAACGTAGGGGGATGTGTGGAGACGCCGGCTCCACACACGGGCCGCGGGCCAATCACGGCGCCCGCCCACGGACCAATCACGGCTCCCGGCCGTGATGAGGTCATAGGGAAGCGCCTGGCCCGGGAATATCGTCGGCGGCCACGTGGGAAGCGGCCTGTTCGGCGGGAAGTGAAGCTGGAGGAAGGACGTCTGGACACAGCAGCACCCTCAGCAGCAGCACCCTCAGCAGCAGCACCCACGGTAGCAGCAGCAGCAGCAGCACCCACAGTAGCAGCAGCAGCACCCACGGTAGCAGCAGCAGCACCCTCAGCAGCAGCAGCACCCACAGCAGCAGCAGCACCCACAGCAGCAGCAGCACCCACAGTAGCAGCAGCAGCACCCACAGCAGCAGCAGCACCCACAGCAGCAGCAGCACCCTCAGCAGCAGCAGCACCCACAGTAGCAGCAGCAGCAGGACCGAAGAGGAGTTACGCTGACGTCGCGAGCGGAGGACCTAGACCAGGTAAGACCCCAGTGGGGACCACCCCTCCCGGGCCCACGCCCGCATCCTATCGGACACTCTTTACCCGGGCCCAGGGCCTTCTGCCGGCGTCCATTAAGTCTGCCTTTCCATTTGGTAGCTCCCGTTAGACCCAATAGGGCACCAGGCCCTGAGTAGATTCCCTAGGGCGCGAGGCCCTCAGGTCACCCCTGGGCTTTAGGCCCTGCCTTGGAAGTCTGTCTTTGTTCCCTCTCTCCCTTTTCCTAACCGTATCACCCTTGGGGCAGAGTAGGACAAGAACACACACACTCTGCTTTGATATTACACTTTTCCGTGTTAATAGTGTCCTGGGTATTGTACTGTGCAATTGAGTATTGTATTGTGAGTATTGTACTGTCAATTGAGTATTGTATTGTGAGTATTGTACTGTCAATTGAGTATTGTATTGGGGGGTATTGTACGGTGTAGTGGGCGGTTGGGGCGTGTTGTGTCTCCCTGCAGGGGTCGGAAAGTGGTGTGTTGGGACTGATCGCCGGGTGGACTCAACTCGTTCCCGAGCCGGTAAGTATTGTCTATCCCCTTTCCCTTCCCCCTTCCGTGTAGGCCCTGGTGGGGCAGATCCTTGGGCGGCGGTGTGGCACGACTTCTTCGCGGGCTGGGAGAGATCCAGGTCTCCCTCGGTGCCTTGGAAGTAGTGTAGCACAGCCCTTCTGAGTTCCGAGGGCGGTTCGGGCGTTCCGCGGTTCCACTGGGGCAGTACAGCCCTGCCCTGGTGAGTTCCGGGGTTGGTCACAGCCGTCCACGGTTCCATTGGGGTGTCTGGCCTGAGTTCCGGCAAGGTTGCCTGACGGTTCCAGGGCAGACGGTGCCTCGTGGGGTAAAACGGAGTCCGCCCGCACGCCGGCAGGAGACTGACGGTTCTGGGTGGGGACTGTGATACCTCGCGGCGCACCGCCGGCGGAGTGAGTCTTGTCCCCACACTTGTGGCCCTCCCCAGGGGGGAGTAGGGAGTTCGGGCGAGAACGTTCTCTACCCCGAACTCTTGGAGCCGCGTGGCTTGGCCAGAATAAAACGGAGAGTCGCCAAGCGGGGCTGAGTAACCCTCTAGTCCTGGGCGGCATTCCGGACACCCCCTTCCACTTCCCCCATTGTTTTCGTGCCTCTGTTCCTCTCGCACGCAGGAGGGACCGTGACTGCAGCAGAAGCCTCCTGCACTTGACGGGTTCCGCCCATAGCGACCCTCGGGATCAGGTGAGAACCTTTCCTCATTACAGGGGATCCTTTGAGACGTTCTTCGGGAGTACCGCTCTCACACTGTCTCCTCTGTCTCTCTCTATCAGATGCTCCTGTCTCTGTCTAACCCTCTCTATCACACACTGTCTCCTCTGTCTCACTCTATCAGATGCTCTCATCTGTCTAACCCTCTCTATCACACACTGTCTCCTCTGTCTCTCTCTATCAGATGCTCTTATCTCTGTCTAACCCTCTCTATCACACACTGTCTCCTCTGTCTCACTCTATCAGATGCTCCTGTCTCTGTCTAACCCTCTCTATCACATGCTCTCTTCTCTGTCTCACTCTATCAGATGCTCTCATCTCTGTCTAACCCTCTCTATCACACGCTCTCTTCTCTGTCTCACTCTCTCTATCAGATTCTCTCATCTCTGTCTAACCCTCTCTATCACACACTGTCTCCTCTGTCTCACTCTGTCAGATGCTCTCATCTCTGTCTAACCCTCTCTATCAAACACTGTCTCCTCTGTCTCACTCTATCAGATGCTCTCATCTCTGTCTAACCCTCTCTATCAAACACTGTCTCCTCTGTCTCACTCTATCAGATGCTCCTGTCTCTGTCTAACCCTCTCTATCAAACACTGTCTCCTCTGTCTCACTCTATCAGATGCTCTCATCTCTGTCTAACCCTCTCTATCACACACTGTCTCCTCTGTCTCACTCTATCAGATGCTCTCATCTGTCTAACCCTCTCTATCACACACTGTCTCCTCTGTCTCTCTCTATCAGATGCTCTTGTCTCTGTCTCACTCTCTCTATCACACGCTCTCATCTGTCTAACCCTCTCTTTTACACACTGTCTCCTCTGTCTCATTCTCTCTATCAGATGCTCTCATCTGTCTAACCCTCTCTATCACACACTGTCTCCTCTGTCTCACTCTCTCTATCAGATGCTCCTGTCTCTGTCTCACTCTCTCTATTATACGCTCTCTCCTCTGTTTCACTCTCTCTATCACACGCTCTCTCCTTTGTCTCTCTCTCACTATCACACACTCTTGTTTCTGTCTCTCTCTATCACACGTTGTCTCCTCTGTCTCACTCTCTCTCTATTTATCCAATGGTTGTCATATTAAAGTGCTTAACGGCTGATCTCTCTCACTCTCCTTACCTTATTTAACATATCTAAATAAATGACACAAGATTTTAATTCTGGCAAATAAATAAAGGAGTTTATTTGGCAAACCATATGGTGGTGTAGAAAAGAGCAGGCAGTACGGCAAAGGCCCAAACCATATATCCCAAAGTGGGTCAACTTCCCCTTTGGATATCATTGCGACATGGGTGGTAACAAACCTCACCCAGGTGCACATATCTTCCTGTCACGGTCCGGAGACAGGATAGGAGCCCAGTGGCAGGGAGGAAGGCTGCCTAACAGGAGGTGAGATGGTAAGAAAGGTCAAACATGCCAGGTTCGGTACACAGAGAGGCGGAGAGGTCTAAAGGTTGAGGCAGAGGCGTAGTGGAGGGCAAGCCGAGGTCAGTACACAAGTAGTAGATGCTGGTAATCAGGGACAGCAGCAGGAGCAGGAGCTAGATCACAGGCACAGAGCACAATAATCAGGCACTGGAGACAGGAACTGGCCAGTCATTTATAGGAAGTCAAGGGGTGGAGCTAAGGCATGCTGGGACATCAAGAGATCACTGGAACTGATCTAGAACACAGAATACAGGCAAGGAACTGTCAAGCAGCCAGAATAGCTCAGTCAGTAGAGCAGCAGTCCACAGAGGCAGAAGCCCTGGGTTCAAATCCTGACACTACCTTACCGGGGATCAATTATACTGGGCACTACAGAACCCACAAACCCTCTGGATGGTACTTGTACTGAGACTATAACCGACTCTTCAACGAGAGGCGGGTTCGGCATGCCCAGTACCATAATGTGTGCCCCCCAACCATTGGCTGCTGACTGCACTGCGTTTTCCGGGAACAAACCATCCAGGACCTCCACAATATGAATGCTGTACCAGGCCAGGAATGGACAAATATAGAATATCAGCACAAAAATAGAACAGCCCGACAAGCCATAGCTGGTGCAGAAAAACCAGGGGCGCTGGACCTCTAGAAACTGTTTTCATTCCACCCATCACTTTTATAGGCTATTCCTTAGCCCTCCTATAGTAACTTCAAATGGTCGATCACCTCCCCAGTTAAACTTTTAGCATTTAAAGATAGCTTTAGTTAAGTGACACAGCCTCAGATTTTAATTCCCTTTGTGCTTCATTCATCCCTCAGTTCTTTTTTTCTGATGTGACCTCACAGGTTACATAATTATTTTCATACACTTTTGGACAAATACTACAGCGACCTGGCTGGATGGTAAGCGACAGAGCAATGGCACAAACACACGGCAGTTCCTAGCACATCTAGGACACATTGGCACACAGCAGTGGCAGAAAATAACAGTGGTGCAAGATGGAAGTGTCCTTGGGCCCGCCCACCCACCCTTATGTTGAATCTTAAAAAGGACATGTACACTTAACAAGCCAAGCACTTCAGCCACAAATTAACACTCCTTGTGGCTGAAGTGCTTGGTTAGTTTTGGCCCCCACTAAACTAGCTATCAATGCCCTTAAGGCAGGTTAGACCAACAGTGCTGTCAAATGAATTCTACACTGTCAAGATGTTGTCATCATCATCTTCAGCATCATCCTCACCCTCATCAGTGTGTACATCATCACCACAGACTATTAATTCATCTCCGCTGGAATCCGCCATTACAGAAGTGTCAGTACTTGGATGTATTTGCTGGTGAAGGCCTTCCTCGTTGAAGATGTAGTTCATTTTGATGAACATCATCTTTTCCACATTTTTAGGAAGTAACCTCCTACGTCGATCACTGACAAGGTTCCCGGCTGTGCTGAAAACTCTTTCTGAGTACACACTGGAGGGTGGGCAGCTTAGGTATTGCAAAGCGAGTTCACCCAGCTGTAATGCTCGCACAATATTGTTAGCGTTATCGGAAATTACATATCCTGGAGAGAGTCCAAGCGGCATTAGCCAATTATCAATGACATCCCTTAGTTTTCTTAACAAATTATCAGCTGTATTCCTGTTAGTGAAGCCGGTGATACAAAGAGTAGCCTGCGTGTGAGAAATGTTACGTAGTGGTGTACATGCTGCTGCTGTACCTGCTGGTGAAGGCGAATGACCAACCCAGTGGGCTGTCGCAGTCATATAATCTTTTGTTTGCCCACTTCCACTTGTCCACATATCTGTGGTTAGTGTACAGTGGGTAGAATGGCATTTTGTAGCCCAATTATTAAATTTCTAAGAATATTCTGGTAAAAAAAATGGTGTCGCGATCCAATTTGTTAACAGGGACACGAGACCTCAATTAACTGAAAAATCAGCTGCGTTAATAGTGGATATTGGACGCAGATCTAACACTAGCATAGTTGCCATGGCGTCTGTGATCCGCTCTGCGACTGGGTGACTGCTGTCACCTAGTCGTTTCACAGTTAATTGTTGTAAAGTACTAGTGGTCTTCTTCTTGGGCTGCTTATGGGAGGAAGATTCACCTCCAGCAGCAGCAACAGCAGCAGCAGTGGGACTAACGCTTAAGATTTCTTTTGAGGAATCCAGGATAGTGGAGGAGTCATCCAGCCTTACCAATATGGATGCAGGACTAACTCCGATCACTACTGAGGATATTGATGAGGGCGGTGTTGTGGGTGTAGATTGTAGTTGTCGGGATGTAGGTGAGAGAAGGGTTGTAGCTGATGATGGAGTGTTTGTTGTTATTTTTTTACCATAACTTTCTGATTTCTCCAACACCTTGCAATGAACTTGCGTCAAATGGCGTAACATGGGTGAGGTACCTAGAAGGTCCCTCCCTCGACTGACTGTGGATTTACATACACTACAAATCGCTGGACAACTGTTGTCAGGATTTGGGTAGAAATAATTTGACACAGAAAAAGTGGCTTTTTTGGTCTTATGTCCAGGCATGACAATGGCCTTCTTCTTATCACGTGCCAGAACTGCTTCCACTGGTGCAGGACTTACACAAACAACATCATCCTCATCAACATCCTCATTAGCGCCCTCGTCAGGCTACACAAATATCCCCCTCTTTATGGGTACACTATCAGAATGGTCACAATTGCACATAGCACTCGTGGACGGACTCTCCTCAGGGATTGGTGTCATTTCTGAATCTGAGCATACGTTTTCCTCTAATGCCTTACTGCTCTCTTCCAGCTTGGCTTTCACATGTAAGAGGATTTGTGCACCACTTTTGGACTCTGAATTACTTGGTCTTGCTTGGTCACGAGTGACCTTACAAGAAGATGCCGCAGTAACAATTTCAGATCTAGCACTCATAGAGAAAAGCGAACGCCTCATTCTTTCTTTGCCACTGAGTGTGTAGAATGCCATGTTGGCAATTTTTTTTTTCCGGCAGAAAACTTTTCATGGATTACAGCTCTTTTTTCTGCACCACGGTAAAAGGTGCTTTTTTGGATGTTTTTTTCCCTGACTTAAAAAGACTGTGTTCTTTTACATAGGCTTTACCAGATGACGTACAGGGATTACTATCATCAGGACTAATGGCAGCAGCTGCTTGCTGCTCCTGCTCTTCTGTGTATTGCAGTGAATCCATTTGGATAACACCGTACACTTTTTGATGCAAATTTAGAAAAAAAGCCTGCAAGGACTTGTAGATTAAGAAAAATTACCAACGCAGCTCTTTTCTTTGGGTGTATATTAGACCCTACACTTATTAGTGCAAGTTAAGAAAAAAAGCCTGCAAGCCTGCAAGGACTTGTAGATTAGTAATGAGCAATGAGCAATGAGCAATGGAGCTCTTCTCTTTGCCACTCTATCCTACCCCTTCTGTATCCCTCTTTCAAATGGCGCTAGATCGCCGTGGAGGGCGGTTTTTATAGATTCAAAAAATCGCGAGATCCGAGATCCGACGACATCACAATGACGTTTTGCCTCGTTTTGGAATTCGAAAAAGTGCGAAAGTACCGAGCCAACTCGGCTAGATAGTCAGATCCCCTAAGTTTGGGTGGGTTCGATTTTCAAGAAACCGAGCCCGCCCATCTCTAGATAAAGGAAACATTAGTGACTAAGAGCCAAACACCGCCAAGTCTACACTAATGTAGTAGAAAACACCTTTTAGGGGCAACAAACAGCTTCTAATGTGTACATATTTTATTGCCTCCTGACTTACAGTAAATGTTATTCCTGATAGTTATACGTATTTTATAAGGAACATCAAGATTTACTTAATCTTCAAGCTCATTGTTTAAAGCAACATAAAAAAATGACCTTCCATTGTTGCCGTAGTGTTGGAGGTTCTGTGATTGCGTAAGTCAGAAATATACGGATATATGATATGACATCCTTACATATATATATATATATATATATATATATATATATATATACTACTGCCATTAGTATCTGATAACTAGGAACTTATTTCACAAGTAGCTTAATGAGGAAGCTTTATTTTTATCAACCCATAGACGTCTTTCTGGCTTTCTTAGAATTATAAAGCGATGTGGACACAAGGAACCACCATGACAGCAGTGGATGATATTACAACACAATAAGGAAGAGAATAACATCCATGATTACAGTACTTTTCTGGAACACTTTCTTTTAAGCAGAGAGAGCGCATATTACGTGAGATACAACGAAGAGAGGGAGTGAGAGAGTGCAAGAGAGAGTGAGAGAGGAGGGGGGATAGAAAGGGAGAGAGAGAGGGGAAGAAGAAAACTAAGAAGAGAGGAGAGAGAGAGAGAAAGAGAAAATAGAGATACAGATAGAAAAGACAGGGGGTGATAGAATTGAGAGAGACAGGAGATAAAGAAAAAGAGAGCGAAGGACGAGAAAGGAAGATAGAGATATTGGTAGAGAGGGAAATAGAGAGCGAGATTGAAAGAGAGAGAGTGAGATTAAAAGTGAGAGAGAGAGAGAAGGGATAAAAAAGACATAGGAGAGGAAATAGAGAGAAAGTATGGGGAGTGGTTGAGGGAGAGAGGACAGAGTGAGAGAGTGGATACAACAAAAGGGGAGGAAAAAAGGGAGAGGGGAAGATGAAATGGAAGAGAGTAAGAGATAAATAGAGACAGGAAAGGTAAAAGAGAGAGAGAGAGGGAGAGAGGTGGAAGATAGAGGGAGATGGAAGGAGAGAGAGAGGGGGGGAGAGAGAGAGAGAGAGAGGAATGAATAGGGAGAGAAAGAAGAGATAGTGAGAAAGAGGGAGAGAGGGAGAGGGAGAGGGAGGAAAGACAGACTAGAGTGAGAGGGAGAGAGAGAGACGGAGAGCGAGAGGCAGAGAGGAAGGGAGAGAGAGAGAGTGTGAGAGAGGGAGCAAAAGGAAAGAGAGGAGAACAAGAGGGTGAGAGAGAAAAAAGAAGGATGAAGGAAGAGAGAGATAGGACAGAGAGGGGAAGCAGAGGAGAGTGTGAGGAAGAGATATGGAGGGTGAAAAGAAGGGAGAGAGAATGTGAGAGGGAGAGGGGGAGAGAGTAAGAGAAAGAGGGAGAGAGAGACTAAGAAAAGGAGAAAGGGGGAGTGAGAGGGAGAGAGAGAGTGGTAGGGAGATAAGGGAGAGAGAGAGGGGGGGAGAGGGCCAAAGTGAAAGATAGAGGAGAGAGACGAAGGAGACTGTCAGGGGGAGAGTGGAGTTAGAGAGGGAGCGAGAAGAAGAACGAAGAGAGAGAGAGGAGGAGAGAGATGGGGAGAGAGAGGAAGGTGAAGAGAGGAGAGAGACGGAGGAGACTGGGAGGGAGAGAGTGGAGTTAGAGAGGGAGAGAGAAGAAGAACGAAGAGAGAGACGGAGGAGAGAGATGGGGAGAGAGAGGAAGGGGAAGAGAGGGGGGAGACGGGGGAGAAAGACAGAGAGGACAGAGAGATAGTAAAGAAAGAGGAAAAAAGTAAAAAGATAAAAATAAAGCTACGGGAATGAAATATATATATATATATCTTTTTCTGTTTTTAGACTTATTACAACACCATATTTCCAAGGGTAAACGTTTTCAAAAACTTGAAGTGTAATTTATATTGTTAAATATTAAAAATATATTGTTATATGTACTTTGTGCAAAAAAAAAAATATATATGATTGTGCTGTGTATATGGAATGATTCAATATAGAAAATATTCTCTGAATTATTTAGAAATGATTATTACATTGGTGACCAACTTCTCTTTAGCAGATGCCCGTCCACCTGTTTTTGGTGTAGGTATAATTACAATGTCAGTGATATCAGTGTTAATGATAAGGAGCAATAACTGAACAGCTGCTGAGCATAAACCGCCCTCTTGTGGCTGGAAGGTAAACTGCAGATGAGGACTTTATTGCCTAAACAGACTTCAATTGTGTTTTCACACAAAGCAGCAATTGTTTTTTTTAACACATTCTCTGCATAATTACAATAGAAAAAAATGTATTATAGAAGAGAATCCATTTGTCCACAAAGTCGGATATTCAATTTAACCTTTGAAAACATTTGAGATCTTGACAACAATGTATGGAATGGTTATTGTACGTATATTATACACAGAATAATAAATACTGGTGTTATAGGGATGCTGTATCTCTACTTCCAGTTAATAAGACAAAGATCTGCAAAAATATATAAGGTGAGAAATTTGCTTGCTAGTATTTTATGTTGTAATGTTTTTTGGGGGGAGGGGGGTTTCTGTAACATTGGAGGAAGCAGAAAGTGAATGTAGATTGTCTGATAAATAGAGGTAAATAATCTCCAATAATCTCCTCGTTGGTTAGAAACCATTCCAATATTTTGTTGGCTATATTAAGAGATTTTTCTATATCACAATTGGATATGATTCTGGGTAGTTAGTTGTAGGACACAGAGCTCAATTAGAGTTAGGCATGAAGGAAAACAAGGTGCAAATTTGCAACTGGAAAATCTATGTTGGTGATGTAAGGGGTGCAAATACATTTATATGTTTTGCTTGCAGGGAAAATACAATCTGCTTTTGTATATAGCCCACAGATACTGGGCAGCTTTATTTTCACACTGTGATTTAGAGTTGAGTTAGGACACGCCTCCTCCCAACTCTAAATCTGTTTCCACATTTTATATTTGCCCTCTCCCCACTGCAGTGCAACATGGTTGTGCCAAGAGAGTTTACAGAGAATGGTGCATAACCGTAAAAACATCCAGCGAAAATGTCTTGTTAATGAGAGTGGTCAGAGAAGGAAGGTGCTAATGCCCCCCCCCCCCCACTCCTCACAAGCTGAGAAGCTAAGGGGGGGGGGGTGGTATTGGCAGTGCCTGAGGGGGGGGGGTGCATGCAAAGTCGACCAAAGCAAGTTGAAAATTATTGTTTTGAACAGTTTTTGAGAGGGACGCGGATAATATGTCAATGTCAAGTGCTTTGTGTGTTGACAAATGGTTACAAATATTGGATCTTCAGCCCTGATCCAACAAATGGAAGGACAGCATAGTCTTCTTTGGGGAAAAAAGCGAGACCTGATATTCCAGATAGCATTTCAAACATTAAAAGTAATAATGTCAAGTGTATATCGAGCATTGTTGTCCTTGTTGATGGGATCTTTAAGGGAAATGGTACATTATATAATATATTATAATAACATTATTAAGTATAGAAGCTTTTTATTGTTTTTTTAACAAGCTTTTCACTAACTTTTTTATAGTGGTAGAACTGATAGCAAATGTCTGTGCTTACAGTTTCATTGTCCATATACCAGAAAGCAGTTTAAGCATGTGCGTAACTAGCTGTACTGTCTGCACGTGGGATTTATGGATTCAGGAATGAATATTAAACTGATCCTCTAATGACCCTTTTATTGGCCGCACTGTAGGCCGGTGAGTGAGGGGGACGTGGGGCTGCAGGGTCATTACCGGCCTTTGTTGATTCATCCTCACAGATTAATTCCATTTCAAAAACAATATTTGTCAAACAGAAAATTGTGTATGAAGTGTATTTGTGTATGGAGTGTATTTGTGTATGAAGTGTATTTGAGTATGGAGTGTATTTGTGTAAGAAGTGTATTTCTGTTTCTGTATGGTGTGTATTTGTGTATGAAGTGTATTTGTGTATGGAGTGTATTTGTGTATGGAGTGTATTTGTGTATCAAGTGTATTTGTGTATGGAGTGTATTTGTGTATGGAGTGTATTTGTGTATGGAGTGTATTTGTGTATGAAGTGTATTTGTATATGGAGTGTATTTGTGTATGGAGTGTATTTGTATATGGAGTGTATTTGTGTATGAAGTATATTTCTGTATGGAGTGTATTTGTGTATGAAGTGTATTTGTGTATGGAGTGTATTTGTGTATGAAGTGTATTTGTATATGGAGTGTATTTGTGTATGAAGTGTATTTGTGTATGGAGTGTATTTGTGTATGAAGTGTATTTGTGTATGGAGTGTATTTGTGTATGAAGTGTATTTGTATATGGAGTGTATTTGTGTATGAAGTGTATTTGTGTATGGAGTGTATTTGTGTATGAAGTGTATTTGTGTATGGAGTGTATTTGTGTATGGAGTGTATTTGTGTACGGAGTGTATTTGTGTATGGAGTGTATTTGTGTATGGAGTGTATTTGTGTATGAGTGTATGAAGTGTATTTGTGTATGGAGTGTATTTGTGTATGAAGTGTATTTGTGTATGGAGTGTATTTGTGTATGGAGTGTATTTGTGTCTGAAGTGTATTTGTGTATCAAGTGTATTTGTGTATGGAGTGTATTTGTGTATAAGTGTATTTCTGTATGGTGTGTATTTGTGTATGGAGTGTATTTGTGTATCAAGTGTATTTCTGTATGGTGTGTATTTGTGTATGGAGTGTATTTGTGTATCAAGTGTATTTGTGTATGGAGTGTATTTGTGTATGGAGTGCATTTGTGTATGGAGTGTATTTGTGTATGGAGTGTATTTGTATATAAAGTGTATTTGTGTATGAAGTATATTTGTGTATGGAGTGTATTTGTGTATGAAGTGTATTTGTGTATGGAGTGTATTTGTGTATGAAGTGTATTTGTATATGGAGTGTATTTGTGTATGAAGTGTATTTGTGTATGGAGTGTATTTGTGTATGAAGTGTATTTGTGTATGGAGTGTATTTGTGTATGGAGTGTATTTGTGTACGGAGTGTATTTGTGTATGGAGTGTATTTGTGTATGGAGTGTATTTGTGTATGAGTGTATGAAGTGTATTTGTGTATGGAGTGTATTTGTGTATGGAGTGTATTTGTGTATGAAGTGTATTTGTGTATGGAGTGTATTTGTGTACGGAGTGTATTTGTGTATGGAGTGTATTTGTGTCTGAAGTGTATTTGTGTATCAAGTGTATTTGTGTATGGAGTGTATTTGTGTATAAGTGTATTTGTGTATGGAGTGTATTTGTGTATGGAGTGCATTTGTGTATGGAGTGTATTTGTGTATGGAGAGTATTTGTTTATGCAGTGTATTTGTGTATGAAGTATATTTGTGTATGAAGTGTATTTGTGTATGGAGTGTATTTGTGTATGGAGTGTATTTGTGTACGGAGTGTATTTGTGTATGGAGTGTATTTGTGTATGAAGTGTATTTGTGTATGGAGTGTATTTGTGTATGAAGTGTATTTGTGTATGAAGTGTATTTGTGTACGGAGTGTATTTGTGTATGGAGTGTATTTGTGTACGGAGTGTATTTGTGTATGGAGTGTATTTCTGTATGGAGTGTATTTGTGTATGAAGTGTATTTGTGTATGGAGTGTATTTGTGTATGAAGTGTATTTGTGTATGAAGTGTATTTGTGTATGGAGTGTATTTGTGTATGAAGTGTATTTGTGTTTGGAGTGTATTTATGTATGGAGTGTATTTGTGTACGGAGTGTATTTGTGTGTGAAGTGTATTTGTGTATGGAGTGTATTTGTGTATGAAGTGTATTTGTGTACGGAGTGTATTTGTGTATGGAGTGTATTTGTGTATGGAGTGTATTTGTGTAAGAAGTGTATTTGTGTATGGAGTGTATTTGTGTATGGAGTGTATTTGTGTATGAAGTGTATTTGTGTATGGAGTGTATTTGTGTATGAGTGTATGAAGTGTATTTGTGTATGGAGTGTATTTGTGTATGAAGTGTATGCAGTGTATGCAGTGTACGGAGTGTATTTGTGTATGAAGTGTATTTGTGTATGGAGTGTATTTGTGTATGGAGTGTATTTGTTTATGCAGTGTATTTGTGTATGGAGTGTATTTGTTTATGGAGTGTATTTGTGTATGAAGTGTATTTGTGTATGGAGTGTATTTGTGTATGAAGTGTATTTGTGTATGGATTGTATTTGTGTACGGAGTGTATTTGTGTATGGAGTGTATTTGTGTATGGAGTGTATTTGTGTACGGAGTGTATTTGTGTATGGAGTGTATTTGTGTATGAAGTGTATTTGTGTTTGGAGTGTATTTGTGTATGGAGTGTATTTGTGTACGGAGTGTATTTGTGTAAGAAGTGTATTTGTGTACGGAGTGTATTTGTGTATGGAGTATATTTGTGTATGGAGTGTATTTGTGTATCAAGTGTATTTGTGTATCAAGTGTATTTGTGTATGGAGTGTATTTGTGTATGGAGTGCATTTGTGTATGGAGTGTATTTGTGTATGGAGTGTATTTGTATATGAAGTGTATTTCTGTATGAAGTGTATTTGTGTATGGAGTGTATTTGTGTATGAAGTGTATTTGTGTATGAAGTATATTTGTGTATGGAGTGTATTTGTGTATAAAGTGTATTTGAGTATGGAGTGTATTTGTGTATGAAGTGTATTTGTGTAAGAAGTGTATTTCTGTATGGTGTGTATTTGTGTATGAAGTGTATTTGTGTATGGAGTGTATTTGTGTATGGAGTGTATTTGTGTATCAAGTGTATTTGTGTATGGAGTGTATTTGTGTATGGACTGCATTTGTGTACGGAGTGTATTTGTGTATGGAGTGTATTTGTATATAAAGTGTATTTGTGTATGAAGTATATTTGTGTATGGAGTGTATTTGTGTATGAAGTGTATTTGTGTATGGAGTGTATTTGTGTATGAAGTGTATTTGTGTATGGAGTGTATTTGTGTATGAAGTGTATTTGTGTATGGAGTGTATTTGTGTATGAAGTGTATTTGTGTATGGAGTGTATTTGTGTATGAAGTGTATTTGTGTATGGAGTGTATTTGTGTATGAAGTGTATTTGTGTATGAAGTGTATTTATGTATGGAGTGTATTTGTGTACGGAGTGTATTTGTGTATGGAGTGTATTTGTGTATGGAGTGTATTTGTGTATGAGTGTATGAAGTGTATTTGTGTATGGAGTGTATTTGTGTATGGAGTGTATTTGTGTATGAAGTGTATTTGTGTATGAAGTGTATTTGTGTATGGAGTGTATTTGTGTATCAAGTGTATTTGTGTATGGAGTGTATTTGTGTATGGACTGCATTTGTGTACGTAGTGTATTTGTGTATGGAGTGTATTTGTATATAAAGTGTATTTGTGTATGAAGTATATTTGTGTATGGAGTGTATTTGTGTATGAAGTGTATTTCTGTATGGAGTGTATTTGTGTATGAAGTGTATTTATGTATGGAGTGTATTTGTGTACGGAGTGTATTTGTGTATGGAGTGTATTTGTGTATGAGTGTATGAAGTGTATTTGTGTATGGAGTGTATTTGTGTATGGAGTGTATTTGTGTATGAAGTGTATTTGTGTACGGAGTTTATTTGTGTATGGAGTGTATTTGTGTCTGAAGTGTATTTGTGTATCAAGTGTATTTGTGTATGGAGTGTATTTGTGTATGGAGTGTATTTGTGCATGGAGTGCATTTGTGTATGGAGTGTATTTGTGTATGGAGTGTATTTGTTTATGCAGTGTATTTGTGTATGAAGTGTATTTGTGTATGGATTGTATTTGTGTATGAAGTGTATTTGTGTATGGAGTGTATTTGTGTATAAAGTGTATTTGAGTATGGAGTTTATTTGTGTATGAAGTGTATTTGTGTAAGAAGTGTATTTCTGTATGGTGTGTATTTGTGTATGAAGTGTATTTGTGTATGGAGTGTATTTGTGTATGGAGTGTATTTGTGTATCAAGTGTATTTGTGTATGAAGTGTATTTGTGTATGGAGTGTATTTGTGTATGAAGTGTATTTGTGTATGAAGTGTATTTGTGTATGGAGTGTATTTGTGTATGAGTGTATGAAGTGTATTTGTGTATGAAGTGTATTTGTGTATGGAGTGTATTTGTGTATGAAGTGTATTTGTGAATGGAGTGTATTTGTGTATGAAGTGTATTTGTGTATGGAGTGTATTTGTGTATGAAGTGTATTTGTGTATCAAGTGTATTTGTGTATGAAGTGTATTTGTGTATGGAGTGTATTTGTGTATGGAGTGTATTTGTGTATGAGTGTATGAAGTGTATTTGTGTATGAAGTGTATTTGTGTATGGAGTGTATTTGTGTATGGAGTGTATTTGTGTATGAGTGTATGAAGTGTATTTGTGTATGGAGTGTATTTGTGTATGGAGTGTATTTGTGTCAGAAGTGTATTTGTGTATGGAGTGTATTTGTGTACGGAGTTTATTTGTGTATGGAGTGTATTTGTGTCTGAAGTGTATTTGTGTATCAAGTGTATTTGTGTATGGAGTGTATTTGTGTATGAAGTGTATTTGTGTATGGAGTGTATTTGTGTATGGAGTGCATTTGTGTATGGAGTGTATTTGTGTATGGAGTGTATTTGTTTATGCAGTGTATTTGTATATAAAGTGTATTTGTGTATGAAGTATATTTGTGTATGGAGTGTATTTGTGTATGAAGTGTATTTGTGTATGGAGTGTATTTGTGTATGAAGTGTATTTGTGTATGGAGTGTATTTGTGTATGAAGTGTATTTGTGTATGGAGTGTATTTGTGTATGAAGTGTATTTGTGTATGGAGTGTATTTGTGTATGAAGTGTATTTGTGTATGGAGTGTATTTGTGTATGAAGTGTATTTGTGTATGAAGTGTATTTGTGTATGGAGTGTATTTGTGTACGGAGTGTATTTGTGTATGGAGTGTATTTGTGTATGGAGTGTATTTGTGTATGAGTGTATGAAGTATATTTGTGTATGGAGTGTATTTGTGTATGAAGTGTATTTGTGTATGGAGTGTATTTGTGTACGGAATTTATTTGTGTATGGAGTGTATTTGTGTCTGAAGTGTATTTGTGTATCAAGTGTATTTGTGTATGGAGTGTATTTGTGTATGAAGTGTATTTGTGTATGGAGTGTATTTGTGTATGGAGTGCATTTGTGTATGGAGTGTATTTGTGTATGGAGTGTATTTGTTTATGCAGTGTATTTGTGTATGAAGTGTATTTGTGTATGGATTGTATTTGTGTATGAAGTGTATTTGTGTATGGAGTGTATTTGTGTATGAAGTGTATTTGTGTATGGAGTGTATTTGTGTATGAAGTGTATTTGTGTACGGAGTGTATTTGTGTATGGAGTGTATTTGTGTATGGAGTGTATTTGTGTACGGAGTGTATTTGTGTATGGATTGTATTTGTGTACGGAGTGTATTTGTGTATGGAGTGTATTTGTGTATGGAGTGTATTTGTGTACGGAGTGTATTTGTGTATGGAGTGTATTTGTGTATGAAGTGTATTTGTGTTTGGAGTGTATTTGTGTATGGAGTGTATTTGTGTACGGAGTGTATTTGTGTAAGAAGTGTATTTGTGTACGGAGTGTATTTGTGTATGGAGTATATTTGTGTATGGAGTGTATTTGTGTATCAAGTGTATTTGTGTATCAAGTGTATTTGTGTATGGAGTGTATTTGTGTATGGAGTGCATTTGTGTATGGAGTGTATTTGTGTATGGAGTGTATTTGTATATGAAGTGTATTTCTGTATGAAGTGTATTTGTGTATGGAGTGTATTTGTGTATGAAGTGTATTTGTGTATGAAGTATATTTGTGTATGGAGTGTATTTGTGTATAAAGTGTATTTGAGTATGGAGTGTATTTGTGTATGAAGTGTATTTGTGTAAGAAGTGTATTTCTGTATGGTGTGTATTTGTGTATGAAGTGTATTTGTGTATGGAGTGTATTTGTGTATGGAGTGTATTTGTGTATCAAGTGTATTTGTGTATGGAGTGTATTTGTGTATGGACTGCATTTGTGTACGGAGTGTATTTGTGTATGGAGTGTATTTGTATATAAAGTGTATTTGTGTATGAAGTATATTTGTGTATGGAGTGTATTTGTGTATGAAGTGTATTTGTGTATGGAGTGTATTTGTGTATGAAGTGTATTTGTGTATGGAGTGTATTTGTGTATGAAGTGTATTTGTGTATGGAGTGTATTTGTGTATGAAGTGTATTTGTGTATGGAGTGTATTTGTGTATGAAGTGTATTTGTGTATGGAGTGTATTTGTGTATGAAGTGTATTTGTGTATGAAGTGTATTTATGTATGGAGTGTATTTGTGTACGGAGTGTATTTGTGTATGGAGTGTATTTGTGTATGGAGTGTATTTGTGTATGAGTGTATGAAGTGTATTTGTGTATGGAGTGTATTTGTGTATGGAGTGTATTTGTGTATGAAGTGTATTTGTGTATGAAGTGTATTTGTGTATGGAGTGTATTTGTGTATCAAGTGTATTTGTGTATGGAGTGTATTTGTGTATGGACTGCATTTGTGTACGTAGTGTATTTGTGTATGGAGTGTATTTGTATATAAAGTGTATTTGTGTATGAAGTATATTTGTGTATGGAGTGTATTTGTGTATGAAGTGTATTTCTGTATGGAGTGTATTTGTGTATGAAGTGTATTTATGTATGGAGTGTATTTGTGTACGGAGTGTATTTGTGTATGGAGTGTATTTGTGTATGAGTGTATGAAGTGTATTTGTGTATGGAGTGTATTTGTGTATGGAGTGTATTTGTGTATGAAGTGTATTTGTGTACGGAGTTTATTTGTGTATGGAGTGTATTTGTGTCTGAAGTGTATTTGTGTATCAAGTGTATTTGTGTATGGAGTGTATTTGTGTATGGAGTGTATTTGTGCATGGAGTGCATTTGTGTATGGAGTGTATTTGTGTATGGAGTGTATTTGTTTATGCAGTGTATTTGTGTATGAAGTGTATTTGTGTATGGATTGTATTTGTGTATGAAGTGTATTTGTGTATGGAGTGTATTTGTGTATAAAGTGTATTTGAGTATGGAGTTTATTTGTGTATGAAGTGTATTTGTGTAAGAAGTGTATTTCTGTATGGTGTGTATTTGTGTATGAAGTGTATTTGTGTATGGAGTGTATTTGTGTATGGAGTGTATTTGTGTATCAAGTGTATTTGTGTATGAAGTGTATTTGTGTATGGAGTGTATTTGTGTATGAAGTGTATTTGTGTATGAAGTGTATTTGTGTATGGAGTGTATTTGTGTATGAGTGTATGAAGTGTATTTGTGTATGAAGTGTATTTGTGTATGGAGTGTATTTGTGTATGAAGTGTATTTGTGAATGGAGTGTATTTGTGTATGAAGTGTATTTGTGTATGGAGTGTATTTGTGTATGAAGTGTATTTGTGTATCAAGTGTATTTGTGTATGAAGTGTATTTGTGTATGGAGTGTATTTGTGTATGGAGTGTATTTGTGTATGAGTGTATGAAGTGTATTTGTGTATGAAGTGTATTTGTGTATGGAGTGTATTTGTGTATGGAGTGTATTTGTGTATGAGTGTATGAAGTGTATTTGTGTATGGAGTGTATTTGTGTATGGAGTGTATTTGTGTCAGAAGTGTATTTGTGTATGGAGTGTATTTGTGTACGGAGTTTATTTGTGTATGGAGTGTATTTGTGTCTGAAGTGTATTTGTGTATCAAGTGTATTTGTGTATGGAGTGTATTTGTGTATGAAGTGTATTTGTGTATGGAGTGTATTTGTGTATGGAGTGCATTTGTGTATGGAGTGTATTTGTGTATGGAGTGTATTTGTTTATGCAGTGTATTTGTATATAAAGTGTATTTGTGTATGAAGTATATTTGTGTATGGAGTGTATTTGTGTATGAAGTGTATTTGTGTATGGAGTGTATTTGTGTATGAAGTGTATTTGTGTATGGAGTGTATTTGTGTATGAAGTGTATTTGTGTATGGAGTGTATTTGTGTATGAAGTGTATTTGTGTATGGAGTGTATTTGTGTATGAAGTGTATTTGTGTATGGAGTGTATTTGTGTATGAAGTGTATTTGTGTATGAAGTGTATTTGTGTATGGAGTGTATTTGTGTACGGAGTGTATTTGTGTATGGAGTGTATTTGTGTATGGAGTGTATTTGTGTATGAGTGTATGAAGTATATTTGTGTATGGAGTGTATTTGTGTATGAAGTGTATTTGTGTATGGAGTGTATTTGTGTACGGAATTTATTTGTGTATGGAGTGTATTTGTGTCTGAAGTGTATTTGTGTATCAAGTGTATTTGTGTATGGAGTGTATTTGTGTATGAAGTGTATTTGTGTATGGAGTGTATTTGTGTATGGAGTGCATTTGTGTATGGAGTGTATTTGTGTATGGAGTGTATTTGTTTATGCAGTGTATTTGTGTATGAAGTGTATTTGTGTATGGATTGTATTTGTGTATGAAGTGTATTTGTGTATGGAGTGTATTTGTGTATGAAGTGTATTTGTGTATGGAGTGTATTTGTGTATGAAGTGTATTTGTGTACGGAGTGTATTTGTGTATGGAGTGTATTTGTGTATGGAGTGTATTTGTGTACGGAGTGTATTTGTGTATGGAGTGTATTTGTGTATGAAGTGTATTTGTGTATGGAGTGTATTTGTGTATGAAGTGTATTTGTGTATGGAGTGTATTTGTGTATGAAGTGTATTTGTGTATGAAGTGTATTTGTGTATGGAGTGTATTTGTGTATGAAGTGTATTTGTGTATGGAGTGTATTTGTGTATGAAGTGTATTTGTGTATGAAGTGTATTTGTGTTTGGAGTGTATTTGTGTATGGAGTGTATTTGTGTACGGAGTGTATTTGTGTGTGAAGTGTATTTGTGTATGGAGTGTATTTGTGTACGGAGTGTATTTGTGTATGGAGTGTATTTGTGTATCAAGTGTATTTGTGTATGGATTGTATTTGTGTATGGAGTGCATTTGTGTATGGAGTGTATTTGTGTATGGAGTGTATTTGTATATGAAGTGTATTTGTGTATGAAGTGTATTTGTGTATGGAGTGTATTTGTGAATGAAGTGTATTTGTGTATGGAGTGTATTTTTGTATCGAGTGTATTTGTGTATGAAGTGTATTTGTGTATGGAGTGTATTTGTGTATGAGTGTATGAGTGTATGAAGTGTATTTGTGTATGGAGTGTATTTGTGTATGTAGTGTATTTGTGTATGCAGTGTATTTGTGTACGGAGTGTATTTGTGTATGAAGTGTATTTGTGTATGGAGTGTATTTGTGTATGGAGTGTATTTGTTTATGCAGTGTATTTGTGTATGGAATGTATTTGTGTATGGAGTGTATTTGTGTATGAAGTGTATTTGTGTATGGAGTGTATTTGTGTATGAAGTGTATTTGTGTATGGATTGTATTTGTGTACGGAGTGTATTTGTGTATGGAGTGTATTTGTGTACGGAGTGTATTTGTGTATGGAGTGTATTTGTGTATGAAGTGTATTTGTGTTTGGAGTGTATTTGTGTATGGGGTGTATTTGTGTACAGAGTGTATTTGTGTATGAAGTGTATTTGTGTACGGAGTGTATTTGTGTATGGAGTGTATTTGTGTATCAAGTGTATTTGTGTATCAAGTGTATTTGTGTATGGAGTGTATTTGTGTATGGAGTGCATTTGTGTATGGAGTGTATTTGTATATGAAGTGTATTTCTGTATGAAGTGTATTTGTGTATGGAGTGTATTTGTGTATGAAGTGTATTTGTGTATGGAGTGTATTTGTGTATGGAGTGTATTTGTGTATGAGTGTATGAAGTGTATTTGTGTATGAAGTGTATTTGTGTATGGAGTGTATTTGTGTATGGAGTGTATTTGTGTATGAGTGTATGAAGTGTATTTGTGTATGGAGTGTATTTGTGTATGGAGTGTATTTGTGTCAGAAGTGTATTTGTGTATGGAGTGTATTTGTGTACGGAGTTTATTTGTGTATGGAGTGTATTTGTGTCTGAAGTGTATTTGTGTATCAAGTGTATTTGTGTATGGAGTGTATTTGTGTATGAAGTGTATTTGTGTATGGAGTGTATTTGTGTATGGAGTGCATTTGTGTATGGAGTGTATTTGTGTATGGAGTGTATTTGTTTATGCAGTGTATTTGTATATAAAGTGTATTTGTGTATGAAGTATATTTGTGTATGGAGTGTATTTGTATATGGAGTGTATTTGTGTATGAAGTGTATTTGTGTATGGAGTGTATTTGTGTATGAAGTGTATTTGTGTATGGAGTGTATTTGTGTATGAAGTGTATTTGTGTATGGAGTATATTTGTGTATGAAGTGTATTTGTGTATGGAGTGTATTTGTGTATGAAGTTTATTTGTGTATGGAGTGTATTTGTGTATGAAGTGTATTTGTGTATGGAGTGTATTTGTGTACGGAGTGTATTTGTGTATGAAGTGTATTTGTGTATGGATTGTATGAAGTGTATGGATTGTATGAAGTGTATTTGTGTATGGAGTGTATTTGTGTATGGAGTGTATTTGTGTATGAAGTGTATTTGTGTATGAAGTGTATCTCTCCTTAATGATTCAGTCATTTGTCCAGTGTCCACACAAAGCAGTTATACTGCAGAAACCTTCTGCTCATACTCTTGACTTCTGCTATGTTGATAACTATTCTTCTTAAATGCTTCCCATTGACTGACTGTTTCTGGGTCAACAACACTTACCCAACAATACATAACTAGTGTGTAGGTGACTCCAACATATTAGGCTTTAAAACAGTGAGGAGCAATTCCTAAAAATATGAATTCTAAAATGAGAAGATTAGGGAGTATAGCGATCCGCGTACACAGTCCATTAGCAGTAACCTGACCACGTGAGTTTCACACCCAACTACTTTGAATGACATTTCAGTTCATAGACATGAAACAAATCTTATCTCAGAACTACTAATGGCCGAGAAAGTCCCAGGATGTAATCAGGTGTTATCAAGCCCTGTTATAACTATTACTTAGCCCTTATAAAGGAACCGCTGTTGACCTAAATGGGCTCCTTAGTTAATCCAGAGATCTGAATAACATTATACTGTGTCTATGGAAATCACAATCACCAGACCCTCTCTCCAGTATACGGTTTATCGGTTTATTGTTTATACTGTGGACTATGGCTTTCAATACTCTGAAGTGATTGTGCACCGTACAACGGATGTTCTGGCTGTGGCTGACCTAAGAGGTCAAGTCTTTAGTCTAGTAGGTGCTTTTAGGTACTACAGTGTACAGAATAATGCAATTCAGGTACATTACTGTGTGTTATAACATCCCCAAACCAAGAAGTTATCAAAATATATATTGGGTTGGTTAGAGACCATTTGAGTGGAGCCCAGAGCAAGTAAAACGTGTGATACGGCTATCGAGCTATGGAATATTGCTTTACAACAAGTACTAGACACGTTACACAATGCCTGGGTTGCCTCACTGACTACATTCTACTTTGATAGTACTTTAGAAGATGACCTCCGACAAAACAGTACAATAGATTATTATGAAGGTCTACGGCTTTTGAATATAGTGCTTTAACAGACAAACAGGAATAACTAAATTGATCTTTCTTACTAGTAAAGTCTAAATAGAAGCAGATAGAATCCAATCTAATAGTAGGGGAACATCTGGAACCCCATCAGAGGGCAAAGTTGAGGGGGTTTCATTAATATATTGACTTATTTGACAAGCTGCATGGATGAACTAATTGGGTTATGCACCATGTAGATATTGGTACCTAACCACTGCTGAGCAGTCACACAATGTGAGCGACTCATAATAATAAAATCGGTAAAAACAGTAAGGAAATAAAATAGATGAGATGTTAATTGTAGCATATTGCATATTGTTTATGTACCGAAAAGAGATGGTAGTACACACTTCTGTATAGACTTCTATAGTTTTAAAGCTTACATCATGGACACCTATGCCATTCACTGTCCTTTCTTAAGTACATTTATTTTTCCATAATATATTCACTCTTAAAGGCAACACTGCAGGGCTACCATGATATATATACTTGAATATGGAATGATGTACAACTAAGTAAAATGTGTATAACTAAGAGCAGACTAGGCGACAGCTAAGAATGACAACTCTTCCCTAACGGACGCTGTGCTATTAGACATCGATCACCCCCTCCGTACCAAATACCACATTCAGTATACCAGAAGTAACATATACTGTACAATATATCAGACATGTACTGCATGAAAAATGTGAACATAGAGTAGAAAGGACAACATATGTAACACCCCCCTAGTGGTGTTTTAGTTAAACCTTTACCTCAGTGAATAGAGGAGGGGTCACCTAGAGGGTAAGATAGAAGTTTCTGAAAAGTTACATAAACTGGTTACCATGGTGATAACCCAGCCCAGCCTGTGAGACTAAGTGAGAGGAAGAAGGGGCTGTCATTAAGGGGGGATAGGAACTGAGAAGGGAGACACAAGAGGAGAGTTGTAGCTGGGGACCTGGGGTGGAAGCTCCCAGGCTCCCCCAGCATTGCCTGGAAGTCTGAGCATGGTGACTGAGCCAGGGCAAGGAATGTGTGCACTGGATGAGGGGGAGAACTCCATGCCACTATAGAGAACCCAAGAGAGAGGGGGACACTTTGCATGGAAGAGGCCCTGGAGTGAGGGCTGCTACAAGAGGCCTGGTAGCTGTAGTGTCAGATCCTGAGGCTGAGAGTACACAGAGTGACGTGTCAGAGCACAGGAGACATCATCCCCGCAGAGGAGGGGTGAGCTGCAGTTGAGAGGTACACAGAGTGTGTCAGAGCTGCATGGAGGAGAGGCTGCCTGCCTATTAGCATCCATGCATGTGCCCCTGCAGAAAGGGTATCTGCAGTGAGTATGGAGTGTAAGAGAGACCAATGATTTATGTTACATAACATCTGGATAACATTAAGAACTGTGCAGGAGGAGTAATGAGATATATTTGCAACCATATTCGTATTGCTCATTAAGAACTGTGCTGGAGAGAGTAAGGAGCTGTACATATATTTCTTTATTGCTGCAACCATTATGATTATCGTGCTGGAGGAAGAGTGTAAATAAAGAGTTGAGTTTGTTATAGAGATGGTCTGGCGCCCAAATTATTGTGACTTCTATTACACTGCACCAAAGTGACATTACCTGTGTCCCACTAACTACAAAGAAACACCTGCATGTGCAGGGACCCCCTGATCATTTACACCCATGCCCATCAGCTAGCCAGGGCTTGAGAAGGAGGTGCACTGTGTACCCTTTGCACCCCACACTACACACAGTGACAGGGGGTTACACATATATGATTGATGTCTCACTGGAAGACTCCACCACACTGGTTAAGTTTGTCTTATTTTCTAAACACTTTCAGAGCCCCCTGAAAATCATCTCCTGGGGTGATATCTCATCCACACTACAACATGATGAGGATCCTATGAAGCTCAGCAGCCATTCGCTACCCCCTTATTCAAATTTAATCTGTTTTGGGGAAAAATAAGGTAAATATATATAATAACAGCCACTCAATGTAAACATTGTGTTTATAACATATTATTATATTTCTGTTTCTGCACAGAGGACAGCTTCTCTCAGCATCAGTCGGATTAGAAGAACCACTGGATTTAATAAACAACCTGCAATCAGCTCTACACAAGACAGGATAGCGCTGTAATAACTTCCTTTAAGACAACTGAGATGATGCTGAAAATACTGGGAGCTTTCTGTACCCTCCACTTGTTATCATCAATACAGGTATCCACGTTCCAATGCTGCTTCCAAACTACTCTCTCTAACCTCCTCACTTGACCTCTCCCAGTGGATTGAATCTGCTACTCATCAGGATGGCCACTGTCTTGATCTTGTTTTCTCTAGACTATGCTCAGTTTCTAATTTCCTTAACACTCCTTTCCCCCTCTCGGATCATCACCTTATTAGCTACGCGCTCACCCCCAGTTCTTTACCCTCCCTGGTGTCAAACTCTTCCAAGCCTCCTCGTACCTACAGGAATATCAACGCTATTGATTTTCAACAGTTTTCCACCTCTCTCCAACACCTTCTCTCCCCAATTTCTACATTCTCCTCCCCTGATCGGGCAGTACCCCATTTTCATGAAACCCTAGCAACTGCTCTGGATCAAGTGGCTCCAGCGACACTACATACTTTGCGTAGAATTCGTTGCCAACCATGGCACACTACAGTAACACGAACTCTACAAAAACTTTTTTAAAGCAGAACGTCACTGGCGTAAATCTTGTGCCTCTAACGATTTCATTACATATACTGATATCTACCACTCCTACAGAAATGCTCTGGACACTGCTAAACAAGCATACTACCGATCTCTCATCCATGCTCAGGCTTCTAACCCCAAACGCCTCTTTAACACATTTAACTCTCTTCTGAATCCTCCCACCCCAAATCCTCCAACTAACATCAGTGCACAGGATCTTGCTTCCTATTTCAAGGACAAAATAGATAAGGTCAGGCTTGAAATGGTATCTCCCTTGACAAGCAATCTGCTCAATTCCTTTGTAGCACCCTCTGACACTCTCTCTTCATTTGATCCCACAAATGAAGAGGAAGTTTCTACTCTCTTCTCATCTTCCTACTCTACCTCCTGTCCTCTTGATCCCATTCCCTCACAAATGGGTATGTCCCTGTCTCCTGTGCTCATTCCCCCTCTAACTAAAATCTGTAATCTATCTCTTTCTACTGGTATTTTTCCATCTATATTTAAGCAAGCAGTGATTACTCCCATTTTAAAAAAACAAAATTCTGACCCTAACTCTCTCATAAATTACCGCCCCATCTCCCAGCTCCCATGCCCCTCGAAGCTTCTCGAAAGAATTGCCTACACACGCCTCACACACTTTCTTACAGCAAACAACTTATTGGATCCTCTTCAGTCAGGCTTTCGCTCTCAACACTCCGCAGAGACGGCGCTGACCAAAGTTGTCAATGATTTGATCACAGCAAAAAATAATAGCCAATACTCTCTTCTAATTCTCCTGGATCTCTCTGCTGCATTTGACACTTTTGACCACTCTCTCCTCATACAAACGCTGCAATCCCTAGGTCTTGAAGGCACTGTCCTGTCCTGGTTCTCATCCTACCTATCTAATCGATCTTTTAGTGTTAATTTCTCTGGATCCACCTCTGCTCCGTTCCTTTATCAGTTGGAGTTCCACAAGGCTCAGTCCTAGGTCCTCTGCTATTCTCTATCTACACCACTTCTCTTGGAAAACTAATAAGCTCCTTTGGATTTCAGTATCATCTCTATACAGATTATACACAAATCTATCTATCCTCTCCTGATCTTTCACCATCTGTGTTGTCTCGCGTTACTGACTGTCTTTCTGCCATTTCATCTTGGATGTCTTCTCGCCAACTCAAACTCAATCTTTCAAAAACTGAATTAATAATATTCCCACCCAAGAACAGAAGCTTCCTGCCTGACATTTCTATTTCTGTCGATAACATGACCATAAATCCCACCCCGCAAGCTCGTTGCCTAGGTGTAATCCTTGATTCACAACTGTCGTTTATTCCCCACATCAACTCTATATCTAAATCATGTTACATACACCTAAAGAACATTTCCAGAATACGCACATATCTGACACAAGACACCGCAAAAACATTAATTCATGCACTCATCATCTCCCGCATCGACTATTGCAATTCCCTTCTTACTGGTCTTCCCAAAGGCAGACTTGAACCCCTACAGTCTATTTTGCACGCAGCGGCTAGACTGATTTTCCTTACAAACCGTTATTCCTCTGCTGAGCCACTCTGTCAGTCTCTACATTGGCTGCCTGTATTTCAACGAATGCAATATAAAATTCTTCTACTAACATACAAGGCCATCAACAAAATTGCACCGACATACATTTCCTCACTTGTCTTGAAATATCTCCCTACTCGACACCTCCGTTCTGCACAAGATCTGCGTCTCTCTTCCACTCTCATCACATCCTCCCATTCTCGGTTACAGGATTTTTTCCGGGCTGCACCTACTTTGTGGAATTTCCTCCCTCGCACAGTAAAACTTTCCTCTAGTCTTCAAACCTTCAAGCGTTCACTGAAAACCCACCTCTTCAGACAAGGTTATGATATTCCTCAACCATCATCTTAATTTCCCTAAATTACCCTATTGCCATCCTCTACACTTCTAACGCAAGACAACAACCTTCTGACCAACACTGCAACACACACAGCCCACTCAGTACTTTTACCTTTGCAGTCTGGCTGGTCCATTGTGCAATATGATGTAGCACATGCCCTTGTGTTTCTAACTCCCATTGTCCTATAGATTGTAAGCTTGCGAGCAGGGTTCTCTTACCTCTCTGTCTGTATGTATTACCCAGTATTGTCTTATTAATGTTTGTTCCCAATTGTAAAGCGCTACAGAATTTGCTGGTGCTATATAAATAAAAGTTGATGATGATGATGATGATGATGATGAAGGTATCTATTTATCTATCTCTCTGCCTCTGTTTCTACCATATCTCATAACAAATCTTCTTTGAAGATTCCGACACAGGGAACGGCAAAACCTCGTCAACCAAGATCCCTATAAGTGGACACTTTTAAAGGAATGATTAATATTGGGTACCAATGAAAAGTTGAGGGTAGAGAATTCGCAGGGAGTTTGATGGGTACAATTATTTATTAAATAAATTAGTGATAATAATAAATTAGTCTAAAAAGATTAGTATAGTAGTGATCAATTACAATTACAATTTCAACCATTCTGAAATGACTGGTGTAACATTAATAAATTAACATGTAAATTAATCTAAAATATTACTAGAAGCCTAACAAACCACCAAATAAATTATTCTAAAAAGTTGAGTTTTTCCTGTACACTTTCTAACATCTTTAGAGATGACCTTTACACTAAAGAGAAATGATTGTAGTACTTTTATCATCACTCTATCATCATTCTACTAAAGTAATTTTTATAAATGAAATATACAAAAAGTTAATCTATATGATCCAGTTATGCTGCTCCCTATAAGTACCAGTATATACTTTTTGTAGTCCAGATCTAGGGCTAGATTTACTAAGCTGCGGGTTTGAAAAAGTGGGGATGTTGCCTATAGCAACCAATCAGATTCTAGCTGTCATTCATTTAGTACCTTCTACAAAATGACAGCTAGAATCTGATTGGTTGCTATAGGCAACATCTCCACTTTTTCAAACCCGCAGCTTAGTAAATCTAGCCCTAAGTGTGTAATTTGAAGTTCAAATTTATTGTTAATTGATGATGATGATGATGATGACTGTACAGTGGTTCCAAGAGGTGGTAACTATAATTATACATTCAGTTTCGGTTTATACCTGTGTCTCTTTTACTATTTGTTTATTAAGTGTAACCACTGTTAAGTTTTACCTGACCAGGGCTTTAGGTTTGGTATAACACTTAAGGATGGATTGTGTGAATTTACGATACCAAATATCTGCTGGCTCTTGACTTAGTAGAAATCTTTGACAGTCTCTATCCTCCTCTCTGGTTGGATGATCCCTGAAGTTTGGAGTTCAGCACTGTAGACTCTCCTCATGGGATACAAACCAAGATAAATTTGTGTAAACTGCGCTTATGAAGACTAACGACTCTATATAGATACCCACTAAATCCAAACATAGATTATTACAATATTAAATACACCAGTATACACCTATAGTGCAAATTATCTGCATTTGAAGGGGGTGCAGGTGAATCTAGATAATTTGTTGTTTTTTTTTAGTTTGTTTTCTCCTCATAGGATACTGGTGTGGCCACAGGTGAAGTCCTTTGAATGGGAGGACTCGGTAGGACTAGTTGTCTCTGTCCCAGTTGTCTCTGCCTTAGTCTCCCAACTCTACTGGCTTTCCTGTAATTGTCAATTTGCTTATTGTTGCTGCTCCTGACACTGTAAATCACTGATCCTTTCTCTCTCTCTAATGCTTTCCCTATCTATGTTACTCTGCCTGTCACTTCTCTGTTCTGACTAAAATTCCTGTCTCTCTTCTGTTTGACTAGTATTTCAGCTTATTTCACTTTTTCTATCTCTCTGTATCTCTTTGTGTTTCTCACTCTGTGTCTCCTTCCTTCTCTTCCTATCTCTCATTTCTCTCTCTTTCTCTCTTTCCCTCAATTTATGTCTTCCTTCTTATTTCCCTCCATCTATCCTCTCTCTCTTTATATCTCTTTCTCTCACTATGTATCTCTTTGTGTCACTTTTCTTTGTATCTCTCGGTGTCTCTCTTTTTGTCTCTCTCCATCTCTTCCTTTCTCTATCCTCTCTTTCCCATTTCACTTCGACTCAATCTTTATTGATATAAGATATATGAGAGCCTTGGCATTGTTACGTAAGGTAATATGCTTATATTTAGATATATATGTAACCCCCGAAAAAATATATTATAATGCTGTAAAGTAATATTCCTTATTAATATCACTAAGCTAAATTGTTGAATGTGGTTATTAATCTTTTCCCCAATATATGTTATAGCTGAGCTGTCAAGCTGTGGATTTGACCATGATGTCGGATGCGTTCGATGATCAGTATATCGGCTGCGCACGGGAAATGGAGCGTGAAATCCCAAAGATATTGGAACAGGAAAAGAAATACAGGCAGTTTGCCATAATGTGGTATTTAGCAGAACAAACCTGGATGAAAATAAAACAATATAACATTTTACCGCCTGACTTTAAGGATGAGTATGGAATAGCCATTATACTGTACACTAAGGAAAGCCCCTTCCCCATCTACCAGCAGCTGAATAGAAACATGTCCATAGCTGGGCGCTCTCGGAAACATTACATGAACAAATTTAATTTCAAGGCTCTTCACTTCTACCTGACGAGAGGTTTACAGGTCCTGGGCACCGGCTGTGAGGGGAGATCCCAGGCTTATCGAGGGACTTGGATGAGTTACAACAATGTATCACCAAACATCCGATTTGGGCATTTTGCGTCATCATCTCTCAACCCAAAGATTGCTCTGAGATTTGGAACAAAAACGCAGTTCACTATATTCACATGTTATGGTGTAAATATTGAAAATTTCTCAGACTTTAAAGAACAAGAAGTTTTAATTCCAGTAACAGAAAAGTTTGACACTATAAAAAAATCTGAAACCGCTTATGTTCTAAGAAGCACTGGTCAGCACTGCAGCTACTATAACTGTGCGTACTTAGGAGGTGAGTGTAATATCACTGAGTGTACGTAGGAGGTGAGTGTAATATCACTGAGTGTACCTAGGAGGTGAGTGTAATATCACTGAGTGTACCTAGGAGGTGAGTGTAATATCACTGAGTGTACCTAGGAGGTGAGTGTAATATCACTGAGTGTACCTAGGAATTGAGTGTAATATCAGTGAGTGTACCTAGGAGGTGAGTGTAATATCACTGAGTGTACTAGGAGGTGAGTGTAATATAACTGAGTGTACCTAGGAGGTGAGTGTAGTATCACTGTGTGTACCTAGGAGGTGAGTGTAATATCACTGTGTGTACCTAGGAGGTGAGTGTAATATCACTGAGTGTACCTAGGAGGTGAGTGTAATATCACTGAGTGCACCTAGGAGGTGAGTGTAATATCACTGAGTGTACTAGGAGGTGAGTGTAATATCACTGTGTGTACCTAGGAGGTGAGTGTAATATCACTGTGTGTACCAAGGAGGTGAGTGTAATATCACTGAGTGTACTAGGAGGTGAGTGTAATATCACTGAGTGCACCTAGGAGGTGAGTGTAATATCACTGAGCGTACCTAGGAGGTGAGTGTAATATCACTGAGTGTACCTAGGAGGTGAGTGTAATATCACTGAGTGCACCTAGGAGGTGAGTGTAATATCACTGAGTGTACCTAGGAGGTGAGTGTAATATCACTGAGTGTACTTAGGAGGTGAGTGTAATATCACTGAGTGTACTAGGAGGTGAGTGTAATATCACTGAGTGTACTAGGAGGTGAGTGTAATATCACTGTGTGTACCTAGGAGGTGAGTGTAATATCACTGTGTGTACCTAGGAGGTGAGTGCAATATCACTGTGCGTACCTAGGAGGTGAGTGTAATATCACTGAGTGTACCTAGGAGGTGAGTGTAATATCACTGTGTGTACCTAGGAGGTGAGTGCAATATCACTGTGCGTACCTAGGAGGTGAGTGTAATATCACTGAGTGTACCTAGGAGGTGAGTGCAATATCACTGTGCGTACCTAGGAGGTGAGTGTAATATCACTGAGTGTACCTAGGAGGTGAGTGTAATATCACTGAGTGTACCTAGGAGGTGAGTGCAATATCACTGTGCGTACCTAGGAGGTGAGTGTAATATCACTGAGTGTACCTAGGAGGTGAGTGTAATATCACTGAGTGTACCTAGGAGGTGAGTGTAATATCACTGAGTGCACCTAGGAGGTGAGTGTAATATGAATATCACTGAGTGCACCTAGGAGGTGAGTGTAATATCACTGAGTGTACCTAGGAGGTGAGTGTACTATCACTGAGTGTACCTAGGAGGTGAGTGTAATATCACTGAGTGTACCTAGGAGGTGAGTGTAATATCACTGAGTGTACCTAGGAGGTGAGTGTAATATCACTGTGTGTACTAGGAGGTGAGTGTAATATCACTGTGTGTACCTAGGAGGTGAGTGTAATATCACTGAGTGTACCTAGGAGGTGAGTGTAATATCACTGAGTGTACCTAGGAGGTGAGTGTAATATCACTGAGTGTACCTAGGAGGTGAGTGTAATATCACTGAGTGTACCTAGGAGGTGAGTGTAATATCCCTGTGTGTACCTAGGAGGTGAGTGTAATATCACTGTGTGTACCTAGGAGGTGAGTGTAATATCACTGTGTGTACTAGGAGGTGAGTGTAAAATCACTGAGTGTACCTAGGAGGTGAGTGTACTATCACTGAGTGTACCTAGGAGGTGAGTGTAATATCACTGTGTGTACCTAGGAGGTGAGTGTAATATCACTGAGTGTACCTAGGAGGTGAGTGTAATATCACTGTGTGTACCTAGGAGGTGAGTGTAATATCACTGAGTGTACCTAGGAGGTGAGTGTAATATCACTGTGTGCACCTAGGAGGTGAGTGTAATATCACTGTGTGTACCTAGGAGGTGAGTGTAATATCACTGTGTGTACCTAGGAGGTGAGTGTAATATCACTGAGTGTACCTAGGAGGTGAGTGTAATATCACTGAGTGTACCTAGGAGGTGAGTGTACTATCACTGAGTGTACCTAGGAGGTGAGTGTACTATAACTGTGCGTACCTAGGAGGTGAGTGTAATATCACTGAGTGTACCTAGGAGGTGAGTGTAATATCACTGTGTGTACCTAGGAGGTGAGTGTAATATCACTGAGTGTACCTAGGAGGTGAGTGTAATATCACTGTGTGTACCTAGGAGGTGAGTGTAATATCACTGAGTGTACCTAGGAGGTGAGTGTAATATCACTGTGTGTACTAGGAGGTGAGTGTAAAATCACTGAGTGTACCTAGGAGGTGAGTGTACTATCACTGAGTGTACCTAGGAGGTGAGTGTAATATCACTGTGTGTACCTAGGAGGTGAGTGTAATATCACTGAGTGTACCTAGGAGGTGAGTGTAATATCACTGAGTGTACCTAGGAGGTGAGTGTAATATCACTGAGTGTACCTAGGAGGTGAGTGCAATATCACTGTGCGTACCTAGGAGGTGAGTGTAATATCACTGAGTGTACCTAGGAGGTGAGTGTAATATCACTGTGTGTACCTAGGAGGTGAGTGCAATATCACTGTGCGTACCTAGGAGGTGAGTGTAATATCACTGAGTGTACCTAGGAGGTGAGTGCAATATCACTGTGCGTACCTAGGAGGTGAGTGTAATATCACTGAGTGTACGTAGGAGGTGAGTGTAATATCACTGAGTGTACCTAGGAGGTGAGTGTAATATCACTGAGTGTACCTAGGAGGTGAGTGTAATATCACTGAGTGTACCTAGGAGGTGAGTGTAATATCACTGAGTGTACCTAGGAATTGAGTGTAATATCAGTGAGTGTACCTAGGAGGTGAGTGTAATATCACTGAGTGTACTAGGAGGTGAGTGTAATATAACTGAGTGTACCTAGGAGGTGAGTGTAGTATCACTGTGTGTACCTAGGAGGTGAGTGTAATATCACTGTGTGTACCTAGGAGGTGAGTGTAATATCACTGAGTGTACCTAGGAGGTGAGTGTAATATCACTGAGTGCACCTAGGAGGTGAGTGTAATATCACTGAGTGTACTAGGAGGTGAGTGTAATATCACTGTGTGTACCTAGGAGGTGAGTGTAATATCACTGTGTGTACCAAGGAGGTGAGTGTAATATCACTGAGTGTACTAGGAGGTGAGTGTAATATCACTGAGTGCACCTAGGAGGTGAGTGTAATATCACTGAGCGTACCTAGGAGGTGAGTGTAATATCACTGAGTGTACCTAGGAGGTGAGTGTAATATCACTGAGTGCACCTAGGAGGTGAGTGTAATATCACTGAGTGTACCTAGGAGGTGAGTGTAATATCACTGAGTGTACTTAGGAGGTGAGTGTAATATCACTGAGTGTACTAGGAGGTGAGTGTAATATCACTGAGTGTACTAGGAGGTGAGTGTAATATCACTGTGTGTACCTAGGAGGTGAGTGTAATATCACTGTGTGTACCTAGGAGGTGAGTGCAATATCACTGAGTGTACCTAGGAGGTGAGTGTAATATCACTGAGTGTACCTAGGAGGTGAGTGTAATATCACTGAGTGTACCTAGGAGGTGAGTGCAATATCACTGTGCGTACCTAGGAGGTGAGTGTAATATCACTGAGTGTACCTAGGAGGTGAGTGTAATATCACTGTGTGTACCTAGGAGGTGAGTGCAATATCACTGTGCGTACCTAGGAGGTGAGTGTAATATCACTGAGTGTACCTAGGAGGTGAGTGCAATATCACTGTGCGTACCTAGGAGGTGAGTGTAATATCACTGAGTGTACGTAGGAGGTGAGTGTAATATCACTGAGTGTACCTAGGAGGTGAGTGTAATATCACTGAGTGTACCTAGGAGGTGAGTGTAATATCACTGAGTGTACCTAGGAGGTGAGTGTAATATCACTGAGTGTACCTAGGAGGTGAGTGTAATATCACTGTGTGTACCTAGGAGGTGAGTGTAATATCACTGAGTGTACCTAGGAGGTGAGTGTAATATCACTGAGTGCACCTAGGAGGTGAGTGTAATATCACTGAGTGTACTAGGAGGTGAGTGTAATATCACTGTGTGTACCTAGGAGGTGAGTGTAATATCACTGTGTGTACCAAGGAGGTGAGTGTAATATCACTGAGTGTACTAGGAGGTGAGTGTAATATCACTGAGTGCACCTAGGAGGTGAGTGTAATATCACTGAGCGTACCTAGGAGGTGAGTGTAATATCACTGAGTGTACCTAGGAGGTGAGTGTAATATCACTGAGTGCACCTAGGAGGTGAGTGTAATATCACTGAGTGTACCTAGGAGGTGAGTGTAATATCACTGAGTGTACTTAGGAGGTGAGTGTAATATCACTGAGTGTACTAGGAGGTGAGTGTAATATCACTGAGTGTACTAGGAGGTGAGTGTAATATCACTGTGTGTACCTAGGAGGTGAGTGTAATATCACTGTGTGTACCTAGGAGGTGAGTGCAATATCACTGTGCGTACCTAGGAGGTGAGTGTAATATCACTGAGTGTACCTAGGAGGTGAGTGTAATATCACTGTGTGTACCTAGGAGGTGAGTGCAATATCACTGTGCGTACCTAGGAGGTGAGTGTAATATCACTGAGTGTACCTAGGAGGTGAGTGCAATATCACTGTGCGTACCTAGGAGGTGAGTGTAATATCACTGAGTGTACCTAGGAGGTGAGTGTAATATCACTGAGTGTACCTAGGAGGTGAGTGCAATATCACTGTGCGTACCTAGGAGGTGAGTGTAATATCACTGAGTGTACCTAGGAGGTGAGTGTAATATCACTGAGTGTACCTAGGAGGTGAGTGTAATATCACTGAGTGCACCTAGGAGGTGAGTGTAATATGAATATCACTGAGTGCACCTAGGAGGTGAGTGTAATATCACTGAGTGTACCTAGGAGGTGAGTGTACTATCACTGAGTGTACCTAGGAGGTGAGTGTAATATCACTGAGTGTACCTAGGAGGTGAGTGTAATATCACTGAGTGTACCTAGGAGGTGAGTGTAATATCACTGTGTGTACTAGGAGGTGAGTGTAATATCACTGTGTGTACCTAGGAGGTGAGTGTAATATCACTGAGTGTACCTAGGAGGTGAGTGTAATATCACTGAGTGTACCTAGGAGGTGAGTGTAATATCACTGATTGTACCTAGGAGGTGAGTGTAATATCACTGTGTATACCTAGGAGGTGAGTGTAATATCACTGTGTGTACCTAGGAGGTGAGTGTAATATCACTGTGTGTACCTAGGAGGTGAGTGTAATATCACTGTGTGTACTAGGAGGTGAGTGTAAAATCACTGAGTGTACCTAGGAGGTGAGTGTACTATCACTGAGTGTACCTAGGAGGTGAGTGTAATATCACTGTGTGTACCTAGGAGGTGAGTGTAATATCACTGAGTGTACCTAGGAGGTGAGTGTAATATCACTGTGTGTACCTAGGAGGTGAGTGTAATATCACTGAGTGTACCTAGGAGGTGAGTGTAATATCACTGTGTGTACCTAGGAGGTGAGTGTAATATCACTGAGTGTACCTAGGAGGTGAGTGTAATATCACTGTGTGTACCTAGGAGGTGAGTGTAATATCACTGTGTGTACCTAGGAGGTGAGTGTAATATCACTGTGTGTACCTAGGAGGTGAGTGTAATATCACTGAGTGTACCTAGGAGGTGAGTGTAATATCACTGAGTGTACCTAGGAGGTGAGTGTACTATCACTGAGTGTACCTAGGAGGTGAGTGTACTATAACTGTGCGTACCTAGGAGGTGAGTGTAATATCACTGAGTGTACCTAGGAGGTGAGTGTAATATCACTGTGTGTACCTAGGAGGTGAGTGTAATATCACTGAGTGTACCTAGGAGGTGAGTGTAATATCACTGTGTGTACCTAGGAGGTGAGTGTAATATCACTGAGTGTACCTAGGAGGTGAGTGTAATATCACTGTGTGTACTAGGAGGTGAGTGTAAAATCACTGAGTGTACCTAGGAGGTGAGTGTACTATCACTGAGTGTACCTAGGAGGTGAGTGTAATATCACTGTGTGTACCTAGGAGGTGAGTGTAATATCACTGAGTGTACCTAGGAGGTGAGTGTAATATCACTGAGTGTACCTAGGAGGTGAGTGTAATATCACTGAGTGTACCTAGGAGGTGAGTGCAATATCACTGTGCGTACCTAGGAGGTGAGTGTAATATCACTGAGTGTACCTAGGAGGTGAGTGTAATATCACTGTGTGTACCTAGGAGGTGAGTGCAATATCACTGTGCGTACCTAGGAGGTGAGTGTAATATCACTGAGTGTACCTAGGAGGTGAGTGCAATATCACTGTGCGTACCTAGGAGGTGAGTGTAATATCACTGAGTGTACCTAGGAGGTGAGTGTAATATCACTGAGTGTACCTAGGAGGTGAGTGCAATATCACTGTGCGTACCTAGGAGGTGAGTGTAATATCACTGAGTGTACCTAGGAGGTGAGTGTAATATCACTGAGTGTACCTAGGAGGTGAGTGTAATATCACTGAGTGCACCTAGGAGGTGAGTGTAATATGAATATCACTGAGTGCACCTAGGAGGTGAGTGTAATATCACTGAGTGTACCTAGGAGGTGAGTGTACTATCACTGAGTGTACCTAGGAGGTGAGTGTAATATCACTGAGTGTACCTAGGAGGTGAGTGTAATATCACTGAGTGTACCTAGGAGGTGAGTGTAATATCACTGTGTGTACTAGGAGGTGAGTGTAATATCACTGTGTGTACCTAGGAGGTGAGTGTAATATCACTGAGTGTACCTAGGAGGTGAGTGTAATATCACTGAGTGTACCTAGGAGGTGAGTGTAATATCACTGAGTGTACCTAGGAGGTGAGTGTAATATCACTGAGTGTACCTAGGAGGTGAGTGTAATATCACTGTGTGTACCTAGGAGGTGAGTGTAATATCACTGTGTGTACCTAGGAGGTGAGTGTAATATCACTGTGTGTACTAGGAGGTGAGTGTAAAATCACTGAGTGTACCTAGGAGGTGAGTGTACTATCACTGAGTGTACCTAGGAGGTGAGTGTAATATCACTGTGTGTACCTAGGAGGTGAGTGTAATATCACTGAGTGTACCTAGGAGGTGAGTGTAATATCACTGTGTGTACCTAGGAGGTGAGTGTAATATCACTGAGTGTACCTAGGAGGTGAGTGTAATATCACTGTGTGCACCTAGGAGGTGAGTGTAATATCACTGTGTGTACCTAGGAGGTGAGTGTAATATCACTGTGTGTACCTAGGAGGTGAGTGTAATATCACTGAGTGTACCTAGGAGGTGAGTGTAATATCACTGAGTGTACCTAGGAGGTGAGTGTACTATCACTGAGTGTACCTAGGAGGTGAGTGTACTATAACTGTGCGTACCTAGGAGGTGAGTGTAATATCACTGAGTGTACCTAGGAGGTGAGTGTAATATCACTGTGTGTACCTAGGAGGTGAGTGTAATATCACTGAGTGTACCTAGGAGGTGAGTGTAATATCACTGTGTGTACCTAGGAGGTGAGTGTAATATCACTGAGTGTACCTAGGAGGTGAGTGTAATATCACTGAGTGTACTTAGGAGGTGAGTGTAATATCACTGAGTGTACTTAGGAGGTGAGTGTAATATGAATATCACTGTGTGTATAGTTATGTTCATGTATATTTGGACACTGAAATCATTTCTGTTAGTTTATCTGTTAGTCCAAATATTCAAGTTACAGTTAAATAATGAATAATGGCTTAAAGTGCAACTTTAACTTGAGGGTATTCAAGTTGGAGGAAAGGTGTCACGGTTCCAGGCAGAAATATTAGATCCCAGTCTAGCTCAACACTGCTCTACCCAGAGACAGGTTGTCTTCACCAGGAACCAAAAGTAATTGGAAAATTTACTCAAAAGCTGTTTCATGGACAGGTGTGGGCTATTCCTTCATTGTTTGTTTATCAATTAAGCCGCCAAAAGGTCCGGAATGGATTCCAAGTGTGGCATTTGCATTTGGAAGCTGCTGCTGTGAACTCACAACATAGAGAGAAGACTTCACAAGGGCAAAAACAGAGGGTTCACCACAAGGTGCAAACCATTCATAAGTCTCAAGAATATAAAGGCCTGATTAGACTTTGCCACAAAACATCCGAAAAACTCAGCCTAGTTGTAGATCAGCATTCTATGGACAGATGAAACTGAGATCAACCTGTACAGGAATGATGGGAAGAAGAAAGTATGGAGAAGGTTTGGAATAACTGATGATCTGAAGCAAACCACATCATCTGTAGAACGCGGTGGAGCAGTGGCATGGTATGGGCATGTATGGCTTCCAATGGCACCGGGTCGCTAGTGTTTATTGATGATGTGACAAAGCAGTCGGATGAATTCTGAAGTGTATAGTTATATACTGTCTGCTCAGATTCTGCTGAATTCAGCAAAGTAGATCGGACGGCGCTTCACATTACAGATGGACAATGACCCAACCATACTGCGAGAGCAGCCCAGGAGTTATTTAAGACAAAGAAGTGGAATATTCTGCAATGTGCGAGTCAATCGACTGATCTCAACCCGATCAAGTATGAATTTCACTTGCTGAAGACAAAATTAAAGGCAGAAAGATCCACGGACAAGCAGGAACTGAAGACAGCTGCAGTAAAGGCCGGGTAAAGCAAAACAAAGGAGGAAGCCCAGCATTTGGTGATGTCCATGGGTTCCAGACGTCAGGGTGTCACTGCCTGCAAAGGATTTGTGACAAAGTGTTAAAAATGGCCAATTACATTTGAGCCACTGAAAATAAGTGACTGTGTATAAAAATGGTTACAATTACTAATTACTATTGGTTCAACCCCTTGAATTAAACCAGAAAGTCTGCACTTCAACTACATCTACTTTGTTTAATTTCGAATCCGTTTTGGTGGAGTACAGAGCAAAAATTATGAAAAGTGTGTCACATATTTCCATACTCTGAGGTCACATGGAGGGGGAACCTGAGAACAGAGGTTACTCTGAGGTTACATGGAGAGGGGACCTGAGAATGGAGGTAACTCCGAGGTTACATGGGTGGGACCTGTGAGCGGAGGTTACTCTAAGGTTACATGGGGAGGGGATCTGAGAGCGGAAGTTACTCTGTGATTACATGGAGGGGGGAGGTTACTCTGAGGTTACTTAGGGGGGGCCTGAGAGCGGAGGTTACTCTGAGGTTACAGGGAGAAGGGACCTGAGAGCAGAGGTTACTCTGACCTTACATGGAGGGGGGACCTGATAGCAGAGGTTACTCTGAGGTTACATGGGGGGGGCCTGATAGCGGAGGTTACACTGAGGTTACATGGAGAGGGGACCTGAGAATGGAGGTTACTCTGAGGTTACAGGGAGAAGGGACCTGAGAGCGGAGGTTACTCTGAGGTTACATGGGGAGGGGATCTGAGAGCGGAGGTTACACTGAGGTTACATGGAGGGGGGACCTGAGAGCGGAGGTTACACTGAGGTTACATGGAGAGGGGACCTGAGAATGGAGGTTACTCCGAGGTTACATGGGGAGGGGATCTGAGAGCGGAAGTTACTCTGTGATTACATGGAGGGGGGAGGTTACTCTGAGGTTACTTAGGGGGGGCCTGAGAGCGGAGGTTACTCTGAGGTTACATGGAGGACCTGAGAGCGGAGGTTACTCTGAGGTTACATGGAGGGAGGACCTTAGAGCGGAGATTACTCTGAGGTTAGAGAGGGGGGACCTTAGAGCGGAGGTTACACTGAGGTTACATGGAGGGGGGATCTGAGAGCGGAGGTTACTCTGAGGTTACAGGGGGGACCTGAGAGCGGAGGTTACTCTGAGGTTACATGGGGGATCTGAGAGCGGAGGTTACACTGAGGTTACATGGGGGGACCTGAGAGCGGAGGTTACTCTGAGGTTACATGGGGGGGACCTGAGAGCGGAGGTTACACTGAGGTTACATGGGGGGGACCTGAGAGCGGAGGTTACTCTGAGGTTACATGGGGGGGACCTGAGAGCGGAGGTTACACTGAGGTTACATGGGGGGACCTGAGAGTGGAGGTTACACTGAGGTTACATGGAGGGGGGACCTGAGAGCGGAGGTTACTCTGAGGTTACATGGGGGGGACCTGAGAGCGGAGGTTACACTGAGGTTACATGGGGAGGGGACCTGAGAGCGGAGGTTACTATGAGGTTACATGGAGGGGGGACCTGAGAGCGGAGGTTACTCTGAGGTTACATGGAGGGGGGACCTTAGAGCAGAGGTTACTCTGACCTTACATGGAGGGGGGACCTGATAGCAGAGGTTACTCTGAGGTTACATGGGGGGGGCCTGATAGCGGAGGTTACACTGAGGTTACATGGAGAGGGGACCTGAGAATGGAGGTTACTCTGAGGTTACAGGGAGAAGGGACCTGAGAGCGGAGGTTACTCTGAGGTTACATGGGGAGGGGATCTGAGAGCGGAGGTTACACTGAGGTTACATGGAGGGGGGACCTGAGAGCGGAGGTTACACTGAGGTTACATGGAGAGGGGACCTGAGAATGGAGGTTACTCCGAGGTTACATGGGGAGGGGATCTGAGAGCGGAAGTTACTCTGTGATTACATGGAGGGGGGAGGTTACTCTGAGGTTACTTAGGGGGGGCCTGAGAGCGGAGGTTACTCTGAGGTTACATGGAGGACCTGAGAGCGGAGGTTACTCTGAGGTTACATGGAGGGAGGACCTTAGAGCGGAGATTACTCTGAGGTTAGAGAGGGGGGACCTTAGAGCGGAGGTTACACTGAGGTTACATGGAGGGGGGATCTGAGAGCGGAGGTTACTCTGAGGTTACAGGGGGGACCTGAGAGCGGAGGTTACTCTGAGGTTACATGGGGGATCTGAGAGCGGAGGTTACACTGAGGTTACATGGAGGGGGGACCTGAGAGCGGAGGTTACTCTGAGGTTACATGGGGGGGACCTGAGAGCGGAGGTTACACTGAGGTTACATGGGGGGGACCTGAGAGCGGAGGTTACTCTGAGGTTACATGGGGGGGACCTGAGAGCGGAGGTTACACTGAGGTTACATGGGGAGGGGACCTGAGAGCGGAGGTTACTATGAGGTTACATGGAGGGGGGACCTGAGAGCGGAGGTTACTCTGAGGTTACATGGAGGGGGGACCTTAGAGCGGAGGTTACTCTGAGGTTAGAGAGGGGGGACCTGAGAGCTAAGTTACTCTGAGGTTACATGGGGAGGACCTGGGAGCGGAGATTACTCTGAGCTTACATGGGGGGACCTGAGAGCGGAGGTTACACTGAGGTTACATGGGGGGACCTGAGAGCGGAGGTTACACTGAGGTTACATGGGGGACCTGAGAGCGGAGGTTACACTGAGGTTACATGGGGGGGACCTGAGAGCGGAGGTTACTCTGAGGTTACATGGGGGGGACCTGAGAGCGGAGGTTACACTGAGGTTACATGGGGAGGGGACCTGAGAGCGGAGGTTACTATGAGGTTACATGGAGGGGGGACCTGAGAGCGGAGGTTACTCTGAGGTTACATGGAGGGGGGACCTTAGAGCGGAGGTTACTCTGAGGTTAGAGAGGGGGGACCTGAGAGCTAAGGTTACTCTGAGCTTACATGGGGGGACCTGAGAGCGGAGGTTACACTGAGGTTACATGGGGGGACCTGAGAGCGGAGGTTACACTGAGGTTACATGGGGGGACCTGAGAGCGGAGGTTACTCTGAGGTTACATGGAGGGTGGACCTGAGAGCGGAGGTTACACTGAGGTTACATGGGGGGACCTGAGAGCGGAGGTTACACTGAGGTTACATGGGGGGACCTGAGAGCGGAGGTTACTCTGAGGTTACATGGAGGGGGGACCTGAGAGCGGAGGTTACTCTGAGTTACATGGGGGGACCTGAGAGCGGAGGTTACTCTGAGGTTACATGGAGGGGGGACCTGAGAGCGGAGGCTACTATGAGGTTACATGGAGGGGGGACCTGAGAGCGGAGGTTACACTGAGGTTACATGGGGGACCTGAGGACGGAGGTTACACTGAGGTTACATGGAGGGGGGACCTGAGAGCGGAGGTTACTATGAGGTTACATGGAGGGGGGACCTTAGAGTGGAGGTTACACTGAGGTTACATGGGGGGACCTGAGAGCGGAGGTTACTCTGAGGTTACATGGAGGGGGGATCTGAGAGCGGAGGTTACACTGAGGTTACATGGAGGGGGGATCTGAGAGCGGAGGTTACACTGAGGTTACATGGAGGGGGGACCTGAGAGTGGAGGTTACTCTGAGGTTACATGGGGGGACCTGAGAGCGGAGGTTACTCTGAGGTTACATGGAGGGGGGACCTGAGAGCGGAGGCTACTATGAGGTTACATGGAGGGGGGACCTGAGAGCGGAGGTTACACTGAGGTTACATGGGGGACCTGAGGACGGAGGTTACACTGAGGTTACATGGAGGGGGGACCTGAGAGCGGAGGTTACTATGAGGTTACATGGAGGGGGGACCTGAGAGCGGAGGTTACTCTGAGGTTACATGGAGGGGGGATCTGAGAGCGGAGGTTACACTGAGGTTACATGGAGGGGGGACCTGAGAGCGGAGGTTACACTGAGGTTACATGGAGGGGGGACCTGAGAGTGGAGGTTACTCTGAGGTTACATGGGGGGACCTGAGAGCGGAGGTTACTCTGAGGTTACATGGAGGGGGGATCTGAGAGCGGAGGTTACACTGAGGTTACATAGAGGGGGGACCTGAGAGCGGAGGTTACTATGAGGTTACATGGAGGGGGGACCTTAGAGCGGAGGTTATTATGAGGTTACATGGAGGGGGGACCTGGAATATTAAACAATTCATAGTCCATATCCAGTATATGACCCCATTGTATTTATCTCTTAAGGAATGCGGAATGTAGATATGATTTGTATGGTTTTAACATACAAATAAGGTGTTTTTTTTTTTCACAGGAGAAAAAAGAAAGAAACCTATTTGCAGCTCTGGTAAGATCGACCTGTAGTTTATGAAAGCAGAGTAATATAATGTCAGATATTAAAGTAGAATACAGTTAGTGACAATTAAAGGTCTAAATGCTTATGTTAATGTGTTTCTTTTGCCAAAATGTTATTTTATTATAAAATGTTGTGTTTTACAATTTTATAGTTAAACTGTTGCTAAATTTATGTTTTCTAGTCATAAAAAAACAAATTTTTTGAGGCTGAAAATGGTTTATAAAATCAGTTTACAAAGACTGAGGAAACAAACTCCCCGAGGCCGTCTGGTGAAACGCGTCTGCTCCAGTCTAATTTATAAAGTAAATCTCACTGCATGATAGCAGAATGCCCTCAAGTTATTCCCCCCCCCTTCCCCCCCCCCAATATTTCATAAATCTTTGAGTGCTTTCTGGTTAGTTTATCCATGTTTGTTTATATAAATAACATAGGATGCTATTTGTCCTCATTTGATTGATGTTTGAAGTTGAATTTTCAGATAATTTTATAAAAGTTAATTCATATTACTTATTTTGAAACCATGCACATTTATATAAATATTCCTATTTGTGTATAGTGCCTGAAGATTAATGTGGCACTATATATAATATTTATTTCACAAAGGACCTGTGCTATACTACAAGTAACTTGAAAATTAAAGATCAACCCATGAGAAAAAGTTTTGAGAAATAATAAAATAAATACTTGGTAATTAAACGGGCAGATTAGGGAATGGGGTTAGTGTTAATTATTAAACGACATTTTATTGCCAAGCATAATAATAATTATAATTATAATACTTTTGAAAATAATATAATATTATACAAATGGTATATTAATTACATTTTATTGATTGGTAGTGATATGATAGGGATTTTGCACATTATTTTGAACTGAATGAATATAACTTATGCTTTACATTTAGTATAGCTAAAAAAATGATTTAGAATTATAAGGGACTTTTATTTTTGGAAAGTCCTCAAATTGCTCATTTTTACCTTCACCTCTAAGTGAGGCCGAAATGATTGTGTAATGATTGTTTAAAAAAAAGTAAACACAATTTATGAAAAGAAGAGAAAACTTTAATAGAGCCTTTATTGATCTATATATATTTCCTCAGCTCCGGGAATGTTCCTGTATTCTGACTCCAGGACTCTGCTAATCCTTAGTGGACTGACGGTCATCCTGAATGTTGTATTCACTAAACTGTCCTGATGTCTCCGTTCACTATAAACACCCAGCTCTGGATCTCTGCATGGATTATATAGAGGAAATTAAGCCAGCACTTGTATTTATTGTACAATAAAGAAATAGGGACAAATTCACAAAAGTAGGAATAGATCGAAAATTGTGGCAAGAACGTAATATTAAACTTTACTTTATATCAACTAAAATAATTTTAAGACCACTTGAGTGAAAACGCTAAGTGATCTTCAATTTGGCATTAACTCAAATAACCTTCTGTTAAATTTATCAGTTGTTACAATGAAATTGTAATATAATTAATACTGAAATATTGCACATTAAATCTGTCATTACTTTCTCAAAAGTATTCTGCAGAGTTTGAAATGTAGGTATAAATTTGTCATTTTTAACACCATATTTAAAGACACATATAACACCATTTTTTAGGGGTCTGGCCCATAATAATTACTTACAACCAGGTGTCAGACGAAGACACCTCTGGACATATTCAATTAGCATTCCCGTTCGCGGCAACGCGTGTTACCGTGAAAAGTGAGCAGTATTGACGGTAATACTGTACCACAATACCGCAGATTTTCCTTCGCAACCCTATGGGGTGCGCACGAAAATCAACATTATTACGTACTATGGATTGCCTTTGCAGCCCGTTCCGGCGTGCGACGGAAACCTAAGTGAATACCCCCCTATAAATCTTGTCTTCTATTTAGAGGTTACACAGCGGCCCTACATTGTACAGACATGCGATGGTTAATCTCCGGTTTACTTAGCAGTTCCAGGCTGTCATTCAAGGAGTGCTGTGGTTGGGTACTACCTGCATGAACAACTGCCATGTACCACACGGGCATCCCAAAAGTCATAATTAAAGTTCTATCAGGCTACATGTATGCAAAGTATTGTAACTGTATTTTCACAAAGTACAGAAAAATTGCTGGTATGTTTATAGAACAGCACCACCTGCTGGCAGACCTGTGAAATCGTTCCACATTTTAGTCATGGTTTGGTAAAATTGGTAGAGTAAGTGTGCCAATTACTGTAAATCCCGGGCTGTTGTTTGGCTCCTATTATTGAACTAAAAATATCTCAGAAACGTATTTTGATCAACACAAAATAGACATGGTGACCTTGTAATGTAAATGACAGCAGTGTGTGCTCTTATAACACTGTATTACAATAATTAAAATATATGAAACAACAAAAACATGTGTTTTCTCTACTCCAATACTGAAAAGGACAATATGGCCAAATATCCACCCAGATTCCTGCCAAAGTTCATTATTCATAGTCTTAATATTATGCATAATGAATTTTTGGCTACTCCTTGTAATAATTTGACATGAAACCTTTAACTTTAAATCCACGTGATTTGAAGCAATTTAATTCTGTGTTTCCCCTTCATTTGAAATAGGCAATGCATTTTCAGTGGGCACAGTAAGCCCATTGAAGTGCATTGCCCATAGAAGTTAATGGAAAAAGCCTAGTTGATCACAAGCAATGCTTGCATGCCAGCTGCTTGTGATTAGCAGGTACTGATTAGAAACAAGGGCATTGATGGCAAAGCAATTAAAAACCCTTGTGGCCCTGTGCATTGTATTAACCATTGAAATAAATGGGAAATTCTCCCTCATTTCACTGCTTTTCAGGCAATCTCAACTCTCTGAAACTAGCAAAAAAGTGTTGGAGATTTTCATGGCAATTCACTGTTCAATAGATGCCCGGTTCTACACTATACAATGCACAAATCAGTGATTTTTGTGGTTATGAGATGTATGGGGATTTTTATCTCTTTGAATATAGTAGATTGAGGAAATAGCAATTCGCCCTATAAATCAGTAAAAATTGGAAATTTAATCAAAATCAACCTTTGATAGATATCCTGCAATGACAGTGTGAGATGTTAGGACAGAGTAAAGCCAAAGAGAAACCATTGTAGATTGAAATAATAAAATGGGATTTATAGCTAGAAATTTTTTAATATCTTTAACTTTTTCACAGTTGAAACTACTTTCTAAAGGATTTAAATTTGCACCTACCAATACTGTTAATGACTGTAATCTGTTTATTCATCTTAATAAATTTGTTTCAAAATGAAGACAACAGAATTTTTTTATTTAGAAAAACTGATACTCAAAATACTTGTCCCTCTGCGGTTAACACAGTAACTTAGATCTTGTGACACCTATGATAGTCACAGATAGTTCAGGCCTCTACTTATCCTGCATTTGTTAATGATCCCTATAATACCTTCTTTCAATGAAAAATAATAAATTAGATGTTAAAAAAAATCTCTTTAATGACTTTGTGATAATACTATAAAAAACAAGATAAGGGATGAGGAATTATTGTATTTGTTCCAGGTATGTATAAAACAAAGTGTCTTACTTTGTTAAGTGAAACATTATGTTATATTTAACTTGATTATGATCCTACTATAAAGTATATCAGAATATTGAATTGTTTTCTTGAACAAGCTTTGAAGGATTTATTTGTTACCAAAAACACATTTTAGTTTTTATATATAAATAAGCCCAAAGTTTCATTTTTTTTTGTTAATTATTGAAAAGTCATAAAAGTTTGGTTAATCCATCTGGTAAAAACGAAACAAATTAAATCATTATCCAGTCATTTATCTAATTATTATTTTTTGTTCTTAATCCTACTGACTTTAATTAAAGACTTGAAAGATGTTATTAATATTTGTAAGAAAATACATTCAAAATCGATTTCTTAATAGTTAATTGTAATGTACAGTCACTGTATACAATCATAGACCATACTCAGTGTTTTATAGCAGCTGAATACTTTCTAAGCAAGATATCTGAAATATCTAATATACAAATCTTATTTTTATTAAAATGCATCAAATTCATTCTTGATTAATATTATTATTATTATTATTATTATTATTATTATTATTATTATTACATTGATTCAATTTTTTTCAGTATGATAGCACTAGTCTAACCAATTTATGTTGAGGTTTTTAGAATCCCTCACCACATCTTACTGCTCTACCCTCCGGTCACTGTGCGATAGTGACTATAGGATAAGAGTGGGGTCTTTGCAGGAACAGCTGTCTTTTCTGACTGCTGTTCCTGTTGAAGTTATTTAATAAATACACACAAACGTTCAATGCTCAACTTTGTGATAAGGATTGAAAGGGATCGTGTAAAAATTGCGCTCTTTAATAAATATGCCCCTGAAAGAGATATATAGGTGATATTTTGTTATTTGGGATGGGACTAATATAAATCTATAGACATTTCACTAAAACACACAATAAGAACCCCCTATTATTGTGATGCTTTATTAATTGTGCTGCAGGGGCAGAGATAGACTAAACCCGATGTACAGATATGAAACGTTTTGGATTTATAATTCGAATACCCTCGCTCCCTTGGTTTTCAATGATGTCACTATTTTCTTTAAATGATTTTATATATTTTCCCTTTTTTAATAAATTATTATGCAAATCCTTTTGCTTATATCAAGAGACCACCCACCACCTCTATCATGTTGTTCCTTGATGTATGTTGAATAGATGGAATTGTGAAATGTGTTACTTGAGGTCTCCCAGCAGGGTGGCTGTGATACGGTTCTGTGGATGGGGAGCAGTCTTGCTTATAAGTGTTCCAAATTGTTGCAATCAATTGTCCCTTCATTTTATTGTGAGTATCCCGAGTGGTTTTCATTAAAGTGCTTCTGTTAAAAATATACCTGATCTACGGGAAGTTATTTTCCTCTCTTTTCTCTCCTCTTTTTTCACCCACAAGAGATAGATCTGAGTCACACCCTATGATATACACACAGAGAAAAATAAGTCTCACCCTTTCTACAAATATATATCTTCGAATATAGTACCAGATGATACCTCTCCTGAAAACCATAGTATAAAATTCACATTTATAAATGAAGACAAATGTTATTCCAGAAGGAATGGAAGGCACCCTAGGAATTGACCAGCTAAGGGGGTACATTTTTCATCCATGAGGCAGGTAACAGACAGATATTGCAGAGATAAATCTTTATAAAGCAGAAGCAGATTCTCCAACATGACCCCTTCAAGCCTGTGCCCAGATTTATTTCACGTTTCATGTTTCATATGCATGTGTTACTTGGAATTCTTCTAGTGTTTTGGGGTTATTGGAGGTCACTGTGCCCACAGCATTTATCCTGCAGTAAGTTGAACGAGATTTGTTTGGGAAAACATTTGCATCCTAGGAAAAATGCCAGTGGGTTTGTCATCATTGGAAACAATGAGTTCTTAGTTCATGTCTGTTTACATGATTGTACATGTACATATTCTGTGCTGGGATCTGTACTGTGAAAGAGTTAAGTGAAAGTGCAGAGCGACTTTTGAAGTTACTGTAACACTCTACAGGAACCAACTTCCTCTTCAAAGTGAAACAGGAAGGAAGCAACTTCATTACGAGTAAAGTGGTTCAACTTCATTACAAGAAAATAACTACTGCCAGTCTGGGCGAAGACCCCTAACCTCTGACACAGGGTAAACAATCTGGGGACCGGGTAGCTGACTCTCAGCACATTTAGCAGTGAGTGGGTGAATTGGGTGTGTGAGTTATAGCAGTGTAGTGTGATGTATATAACCACAAAGTATAACACATGTTACTGCACATAGAATTCTGTACCCAAATGTATGGCTTAAAGAAAATGGTTTTCTACATATTATTATCTCTGCGTGCTGCTGAGCCTGTGGTGTTGTGGGGAAAAACATGTTTATATTTAGATGCAACATTGTTGCAAAGTGAATACATTAATGAGAATATATATTTATAATTTGCTGCATTTAATAGAACCTAATGTGTCAAAAATATATATTCATTTAGGGTCATCCCTTCAGTAATTATGTCTCTGAAAAGTGCAGCCCTTAGTTTATGCACCTCTGATAGGGTTACACCTTTGTTTATGGACCTCTGAAAGGGGCACCCCTTAAAATCAAAAGCAGTTTTAATGGCACTTGACTTTGGGTTCAGTTTCTTATCAGTTCTGTTTATCTCTCCACAGACTATATTGTTGATCTCCTCTCAGAAGGATGCATTTATAATGAATCTCCTGTTTCTCACATGTATCTTTTTGTATCTGGACTTTGTTGGTAAGAGGATAATCAATACATAGGAAGGCCTTGATATTGTGTTGTCAACTAAACTGGTTTTAAAGACAGGGAGGAGTAAGCGTTGACCTGTAACCTAATCCTCAGAGAGGACTTGTATTGTCCGTCATTGGGGGATTGTCCTATCAGGACTTAGGGCATGCCTTAATGGGCCAGTCAGGGGTAGGACTACCTGTAGTAAAGGTGAATGTGGCCCAGCTCTCACAAGGCGAAAGCAGAGAACAGGTTACAGAGATTTTAAGGTTATATTTCTTTAAAGTGGAGCAGTGTTGCAGCTTATCCCCATTTCTTGGTATAATCACAGGACATATAATCACATGGCCATGCTCCCTCTTAGTGGCAGGCCTATTCCTTCAATTTACAAGGAAAACCCTTTATTGCCTCCCAAGAATATCCGTACGTACCCACCCTCCTGTGAATGGGCTGTGGCTGCTCACCCCATTCCATTTAGTTTATACTTCCTCCTTCTCTGTAATAAGATTGTTCTTATATTGGTGCTGGAGTGGAGGCTATTAATGTTATGTGGGAAGGTGTATTAATATTATATGGGGCTGGTGGGGGTATTAATGTTATGTGGGGACTATTTTTAAATGTGTGGGTATCAATGTTATGGGCTCCTTATTAAAAGTCATGGATGAATGTAATGTGGAGTTAATGGAGCTAGTAATATATTGTAGAAGTTTTTAATGCAATGTGACATCTGTATTAAAAACTAAACATAGTAATGGGTATAAGGGTAGAACTGAGCAGAATTATAGATGCATAGATGCAATTAACAGAACAAATCAAATAGCATACAGAGAAAATCAGCATCAGACATAACAAAGAGCAGCATCAGACAAGGAAACTACGAGGTAGACGGATGGTGGACGGAAGCAAGACAGAAGGTAGAGAGGACCCTGCCCATAGCAGCTTATATTCTAAAGGGAATAGTGATGATAGACATTAGGAGCAAACTGGGCACATCAATTTGTAGTTAAAGTGGTAATGATCAAGCTACAACTGGTATTATTATTATTTATTATAAGGTGACCACATTTTTCATAGCGCTGGACAATAATACAAATACAGATATAGCATAACTAAAACAGTAAACAAATGAACAAATACATGAGACAGTTACATAAGTAGCACAGATGAGTGTGAGTAACACTGTGGGGACTCACACAAAATGTAGCAAAAGACATAACAGGACGTACGAGAGAGACTGACATTAGACAAAAGAGAGGACCCTGTCTGTGAGAGCTTACATTCTAGAGGTTGGGGTGGTGGAAATGGTGACCAAACGGAGAAGAGGTGATGGACAAGACAGTCAACAGGTGGTAGGATAGACGGGTATAAAGAAGTGAGTTTTGAAGGAGCATTTGAAGGATTGTAGACTGGTGGATAGTCTGGTGAGGTGCAGTAAAGAGTTCCAGTAGGATCTAGTAGAGGCAGTGACAGTCATGTTGATCAGTAGTGGGGATACCAACAGTTGGTAGACTGTAAATGGAGGAAGTATGAATGGCAGGTTTGAGGAGCAGCTGATGGATATACATGGCCGATTGAGATGATCCAGTCGATGGTAATGTCGCTGGTTTCACTGGTAGTGGACGTGCAACCTGGAGGCCACACGAAGACCCTTGGGAACTAGCTCACCTCTTACAGCAAGGAGTCCGGTACTGGCTCTGGAGGTGGCAGCCATCAATATAGCAAGCCCCCAAGCAGATCGGGAGATAGCCATTGGAGATAGCTGGCCTGGTGGTGGTAATTGATGAGATGGAAGGTCATTAATGAAAGGGATGGGAGCATTGTGAGCAAGTGACCATCCTTGGTGGCCATCATATGTACTGCTGGAACCAAAGACAGATCCACATTGTCCTGGAAGGAAATGGTACGCCTCGTCACATCAAAGGCTGGATCCATGACTGTCAGGGCCTCATAACCTGGTGAGAGGACAATACCTTATAAATGAGATCCCACCCAAAATGGTGGATGCTGGAGGTGGTGAATTCTGGAAGGCCAGCTGGGTGACCAGGGCGAAGCAAAGGTATAGTGTACAGGTAGATGTAACCTATAGGTAGGTAGGCCACAGAGAATACTCACAAATATTCATACCTTTTCCAGAAAACTACTCACTTCAAAATGGGAATATATAAGAAACTCTGCAGCTAAAACACACAGTAAATGTAACATGAATTTAAGGCTATCAGTCCTCTTCCTAACTCCCTTGTCCCGGCTTCCCCACCTCACCCCAGTTAGTACCACCCTATTTGTGTCTCCCTCTTTCCTTTAGGATGTAAGCTCTCAGGAGCAGGGCCCTCTTTCCTTGTGTGCTCCTTCTACTATTCCATCACCCTCTGTACCTCTTGGCCAGCTTCCCTAGCTCTGTTTTCTTAAGCTTCGCCCTACTTCTCTCTGATTACTACCATCACTTTCGCTCATTGTCCCAGAAATAATGTGATTTGCACCATGTTACCTGTGTCTGTGTGTATATATTTTTGTTCATTTTTTTGTTCTTTCTGGATTATGTTGTGTCATGGCTCATTGTTTTCTGTATATGTCATGTACGGCGCTGCGGACCCTTTGTGGCGCCTTATAAATTAAAGATAATAATAATAATGAGCTGTCTGCTCAGAAATCTGTTTAATGAGCATTTGTCTCCAGTTGATATTTACACCTTAAGATACAAATTAATTTAAAAACACACGCACATAACAGTGATCAAGGGAATTGGCCACCTATCCTATTTGCCAGGTCAAATATATGTTACATGTTTATCCTCATTGTTTCTTGAGTGGCTGTCTGGTTCTGTTGTTAACATGAGTCATTAATACTGATTGGCTACAGGTTGGTCTAGTCCCATGAGCCTTCTAATGCTCTGATTGGTAACAGCTCGGTCTAATCTGTGATTGTTCTAATGGTCTGATTGTCTGCAGGTTATCTAAGTTCTTTGACTTAGAAAATGCTCTCACTGGTTACAAATCTTCCAGATTACTGTGAAGTAGATAATGGAGACACAACGCATGGTCAAATGCTTGGGACTAGAAACAAAGGAAAAGTAGGAAAACAGATACCGATCCAGAGCAACAATTTAAGGCCAAAGGTAAAGTGCTACATAATAACATGTGCAAATGTTCTGTGATGCATCACTGCTACTTCTCCAACTAACCGCATGGACTTTCAGGTTAAAGTGCCAGTGTTTGCAGGGTGATCTGGTGGGAGGAGTTTAATGGATTGCAGATCATTTCTTAAGTGTGATACAATATCTATACACTTCTATGGCTTAGATTCAATATCCTTTGCATCTTTGCAGTTTTACAGCTGATTTTCTCTTGTAACAAAAAACATTTCTATAACGCAAAAAAAAATCAGACTGAGTTAGTAGACAGTGCTACTTTCAATAAACATCCGGTCCTCATCCTTAAGCTTCTCTTCCCACTGTAGACCATGTCTAGTGTGGACGGTTGAGAACTGATGAAGCAGCTGCTGGTTTCAAAAGATGATAACTTAATAGCACTTGTTGGAGCTCTTGTTTTGGTTTCTGCTAAGTGGGGAGGTTATAGGAGGTTCCTCCAGGGTTTGAACAAGAGACTGTTTTGCTTCGGTACCTTCTCCTTAGCTTCTAGGCAGGGGCAGTAAACTATGTAGCTGGTTCCCACAGCAAAATCATTAAGGCAATACTCTCTTTCTGGGCCCCGGTACTGCTCTTCTGATTATACACAGGGGCCTACGCATACTCAGTAAAACCCTACTTGGGGATCACTGTACATCCTCTGAAATAATAATGGATGCAGGCGATAATGGAAGCTTCAGAACCCACTATTATTGCCTGGCACCAAGTCATAGCTACCACTGTTGTAGGGTGTTCTGTGACACCCGGCTCCTTCACCCCCCTGGACCCCCTCCAGCAGTGGTAGCACCTCTACTGCCACTTGTATATTGCAGGGTGGGTTGCAGTGTATCTCACTCCATGTTCCTTTCATCTGTATATCAATTCTGTGTCTGTCTTTTGACCTCTAATAGAGACAGCTGTAATGTGTTCCTAACCAGCTACAGAAGTATATAAGAACTGTTAGTACGCAGGAGGTTACAGCATGTTGTGACTTCATTGTTTCTCCTATTTTTGTTTTCCTCTGTCTTTTGTAGACTGTTTTCCTGTCTCATTGTTTATCATGTGTCTGCCTTGTTCAGCAATAATTATTAGCTTCCCTTGTCTCTCTGTCCTGGTTCTGTCAACTCTAGTTTGCCCTGTCATTCTGAGAACCCAAAGGGGAAGATGGCTGCTAGAGGCCCAATGGCATGTCGAACCAAAGAACTCCAGCAGCGGTTTGGGTGTCAGCTCCTTTCTCTTCCTCATCCGTGTGTTGTGGCTGCCTCAGTCTTGTCTTGTTTCCTTTGTTGTGTCTGTTTCCTTTTTATTGACCCCCCTGCTTGGCTGACAACCCATATTGGTTATGACTCTATGCTGTATGGACTATGAACTTTGTATCTATGCTCCGGACTGCTGACCATGGTCTGTCGGACTGTTCTCTTGTCAAGGTTTCGTTGAAGAAACCATGGAGCAAACAATGAAATATACATGAATAAAATATCACAACGGCACTATAATTATAATTAATAATTATTGTTGCTGATTTGGTGTAAAGCTGGTCTGTTCTGCCCTTCATCATCATCATCATCATTATTACCATTTATTTATATAGAGCCACCATGCTGCCCTTCATTCTCTTTCTCTCCGATCTCCGAAGTTAAGAACTCTGGCCATGCACATACAAGTCCAATATTATTGAACCTTATACAGAATACTAATTCAATCACCATAATGATGTAAAGTGCAATATACTTACCTGCTTAATAATAAACAATTTCAGCATATACAGAAAATCAGTCGATTTCTTAAAATAATATGAATAATTGTCTTCTTCAAGTATGTTATTAATATATGTTACAGGAAAGATCTGTTTCACTAACACATGTGGTCCGTCATTCACTGGTATTTCTGTCCATTCAGCTTGGCCAAGATTACTCTGCTGAACAGTCAGAAAACCCGATCACACCCAACAACTTCACTGAAAACAACATGTTGCTAATAGTACATTTAATCTTACAATTAAACATTACATTACCTAATATATGGATGTACTAATCACTTATCACCATCTATCACGTTACCATGTAATCATTGCAGCCCCAGCTGATGCCAAATAAATATGTACTATATTCCAGGTAATTACAGGTTCCCAATGACAAAAAACAATAATTTTAATTGTAAACTTTTTTTCCCCTTTATGATGCTAATTACCTGTACACTTCAAGGCTCAGTGTGGGAGTAAGACAAGAAAGAGATGTAGCTGTACAGATAATATTGGGGGAATTGACAATTTTTTGTGGGTATGAGGTGACATATAAACATTACTGCATTAGTGACGCCCATTTGAATTGCACCTGTGACAAGCAGAAAAAATTGATGCAGAACAGATGAACTGGGAAATTAATTGGAACTTTTGTTTTTCTTTAGATTGTATTACATTATTTAAAATTAACTGTTTTTGTTTTATGTAGACTTTATTTTACTGCGGGCACACGTAATAGAGGGACTTGATCCCCGCCTACCATGCACCTGGGCAATGTTATATCACTTCCAGTAGTGATCTCATGCTAGTTGGCAGGACATAGATCACACCTATCTTTCACTAAAGTAACTAGATTTTCATGGAGGATGTCTGAATTCAACACCGTTGGGTTTTCCATCTAAACCCAAATACAGAAGCATTGTTCCTGCACTGGGAAATACAGACCCAGATGGATACTGCCCGTTAGTAATCATGTACCTGGTACTGAGAACTATTGGTTCCCGACCACAGCACTTGAATCAGGGGCCTAACATGCACTTCAGAGATGCTATTTCGTCATGGTGACTACTGTATAAGATTTTTCTATTCTTCTCTTTAAATAATAATTGAGATGAGCAGGTTTCTAAAATATAACCTTTCTATTCTCTATTAAAAGATATTATTCATAGATACAGCCATTACTGGACGAAGCAGACATACGCCCAGGGTCTCAAATGCCAATTGACAATCTATATTTGATTGTCATTCTTTTATAGAAAATTGTTACTTGTCATTGCCAAAAACATTACTTTTATTTGCCAAACCAAACCTCTTGAACCAGGTCAAAGCTGACATTTCATTATTAAAGTGACATGTTCTTGGAGGGGCCTTTTTGAAGGGTCTATTTGAACTTATTTTGAGCAAACATGTTCTTGGCTTTGTCCGGTCATTGTGAAGTAAGGGAGATTTACAAGAAGTGTGTCTCTGGTCCTCTGTTGTGTAATATGTAAAATAAATGTCAGTACCTTTTCTCTCAAAAGCATATAAACATAAACTTAGATTAGTTCTGTATTGTTCATATATAGGTTTATATTTGATATATATATATTTTGTTAATTATTACTTTGACACTACCTACATCTTAGGATAACAGAGAGCATTCCTGCAGGATGTGAATATGCTGCTAGGAGGCAGGAAGTGGTTGATAATAAAATAAAAATAGAACAGTATAATACTAAACTTGGTCTATCTCAATGTTCTTCCTCACAGTTGACGTGTAATCTGCTGAATCTGGACTTAATCCCCAACGCATTTGACGACCAATACAAAGGGTGCTCGGATATATTGGAGACAGATGTCATGCCAAAAGTTCTAACTGTGGAGAAGTCCTTGAACTCAGCATTCAACTCGGCATGGAAGCGTGCAGAGAGACAGTGGAACAAGGTGAAAATGACAGTTCGTTGTCCAAGGGATTTTAGGGATGAATTTGGAATAGCAATTACCGTCTACACCACAGATTGGCCGGAAGGCAACCCGATCTATAAAGAGTTTAATGGGAATATCAGTTTGTCTGGAAGATCTAGAGGACATTACATGAAGAACTTCCACTTCAAGGCTCTTCACTTCTACTTGACAAGAGCTCTGCAGGTACTGAAGAAGAACTCTAGAAGACGACACCAAGTCTACCGGGGGACAGAGGACTCTTTCCATGTGTCAGACACCATTCTGAGGTTTGGGAGATTCACATCTTCATCACTGAACATAGAAGTGGCTAAAGGATATTATGTAGACTTATTCTTCAACATCACAACTTGCTTTGGAGTCGATATCCACAAAATCTCTTCATTCCCTGAAGAACGGGAAGTTTTAATCCCTGTCGCTGAGAAGTTCCGTTATGTGGGGAAGGAAGGGAACTTTTATATTTTGAATAGCACCTGTGAACTGTGCAGCTATTTCAACTGTGCTTATTTAGGAGGTAAGTGTATGGATCCAGACGTCAAACCTGGAAAGGTTTATCGGATATATGGAAATATAGACCAGTATAACCGGAGAACATATGGTAGCATTATCTCCTGCACAGATAGAGACCACTATGCATCCAACTAACCACGGTTATGAAAACCCAAATTTTACAGATAGTGTCAGGAAAGCGCACTTCAACCTACTTAATGCAAAGCTTCAAACACACAAAAGTACCACGTGTAATAATGACAATCCTCTGACTCTCATTATAAATTTTAGCCACATATGAGGCTAAACTGTATTTTAGGAGGGAAACAGAAAGGTTGATATGAATGAAGGGTCTGGTCCTACAGTTGCTGATCTAGGCACAGATTAATTTTCTGGGAGCAATAACAAGGAAAGGTGTGAACCTTGAAAAGTCCGGTAGGGGCACTTGTGTGTATAACGAACCATTGCTGGTCCATATTTTTTGCAATTTGTAAATGACCTTATGTGAAGATACCGGGTTTATCTGGCCCAATGCTACCCACTTCACGCTGACTGGCCACGCACGGGTGCCATCCTAAGCCAGGGAAGTCTACCCAGTACCTTCTAGGATTCGTATAGTCACCTAGGCAAATGCAGTTAGAAAAGTACAACAGTACATTTATTGTCATACAAACAACACTAGAATATTATGTACACACAGTAAATAAATGCCAGGCAGGTTTACCACATCATTTGTCCCTTACCCCACTAGCTTAAGAATTTACAGTCACCTGGCTGTCCGGACATGATGACCCATGGATCTCTCTCAACTGCATATGTAGACTCTGGTAGAGAACGACAACTCAAAACCCAGACCTTGCACCTTCCATGAATAAAATCCCAGAATGAACACCCCCTCCCCCCTGGAGTGGCTTCTTATATCTCGGGTCTAATTTCCACAGTGTTTTCCCCTCCCTGGGTAAACCCCTGGGTCTATTCTTCTTAACCATTGGTCAGTGCTGGACTAGCGGTCTTGGAGAGGGCAGTGAAGATGAGCTGTCCTTTCACAGAACCTCCCCTGTTAGATGGCCTGTCTGGACTAGCCAGATGAGAACAATGGACACTAATTAGTTTTCCTACTCCAGCACATGGCAACCTGATCCTTACCCATAATTCCCCTGGCTTCACTTTAAAGACAATGAATAACCTTACTGCAAGTCATCAATATACAATACACAATATACATATTTACACTGAGCTACAATGTCCCCTTAGCCACATGTAATTAGACAATGAAGTTGTAGTTTGATGAGCTGGGGAACAAAAGCATGGGCTATAAAAAGTACTTGTTATAATCCACCTGAGAAACGAGAAACAGAATGGTTAGTGCTATCAAACTCGTTTCAGCACACCCTAATAGTTATTGTGCACAGGTAGGTATGTATCTATCAGTGCTTACATGTGAGATGTATGTATCAGTGCTTACATGTGAGATGTATGTAACAGTGCTTACATGTCAGATGTATCTATCAGTGCTTACATGTCAGATGTATGTATCAGTGCTTACATGTGAGATGTATCAGTGCTTACATGTGAGATGTATGTAACAGTGCTTACATGTCAGATGTATGTATCAGTGCTTACATGTGAGATGTATGTATCAGTGCTTACATGTGAGATGTATGTAACAGTGCTTACATGTCAGATGTATGTATCAGTGCTTACATGTGAGATGTATGTATCATTGCTTCATGTGAGTACTGTAACTTTACATGGATAGTCTGGCTTAGTAACCTTAGAGGAACGGGTGGAAAAATTCTGCCAGTTTGCACCAGAAAAGCTAGGTAAATGAAGGGTAATCTTCTCAGTCAACCTCCGAAAAATAAATGAATCCACAACTGTACATCCTCATATTATGCATATAGAAAGTTACCTTCATTGCTCCTAAAGAAGGTGACATTGTGAAAAATATATTGAATTTAATTTCCAATATTAATTGTCTTTCAGAGGAAAAGCGCAATGAGCCCATTTGCAGTACTGGTAAGAACCATTTTCCTTTGTACTGATCACTGTGTCATTCTATCAACATTAAACTGAAGATTTTCTAAAAAAAAAAAAAAAATTATTCCATTTGTTTTTTTATTCTGTAAAACTAGAGAATTCCCACTTCACCTGCTGTAATTGGGGTATTGTAAGTTGGGAGTGGTAAGGCGACTAGAACTCCCGCTTTCAAAATTGGTGATTCAATTTTAACATTGATAAAGCATAAAGGGTCTGATCTATCTTCAGACGTCCCACTGCGTCCGCATGAATACCTCTGTACATGCTCAGGAACTGCCGATAAGCCAGTGAACGTTAGTGCATGTGATTCATCTGTGAATGCAAATAACACTTCCGACTTCCTATGACTTGAAGGGCAGAACAGGGAAGGAACGGGGTATATGCACGTAGGCAACAGTAAGTTGTACAGTAAGGGGGTGCCAAGGTCTAGCGCAGGCACATTGATCAGATCCAAGTTCTGGGCATCTCTTAGGTACATATTTTTTAGCCGTATCACTTGCCACAGGGCAGGTGTCAGTGCCCACTGATATTGGTGACAGACCCATATGCATGGCAGAACATGTGTTTGCAAATAAGACAAACTAAAAATGCATTTTATGTGCAGTAGGCATTAATAATATCCTGAACATTAATGATTAAAGTATTAAGAGTTGTGAAAGTACTTATATTCTAATGGAAACATTTCCTCAGATCCGCTTGTACGGGCAATTGAGTAAAACGATATACCAGCGTTTACCAAAAATAATATAGATAAGCTGCCAAATGGGGAGATGGAGAGGCGATCCCTAATCCTCTCCAGATATCCACAATAAAACAACAAAAATTCCCCCGGCGCTAAATGTGAAATACAAAGACCAATATGTAAAAAGATAGGATTGTATTAATATAAACCTGCAACATGTACAATGGACATGCAATCATAATGCAAAAACATCAAATAAATAAAAAATGTCTGCAGACAGAAAAACAAAAAAATTGAAAAATATATATGTATAAAATAAAAAATTAAAAAACTGAAAAAGAAAAAAACCAATATATATATAGTTAACCAGAAGGAGGCTATTCTAGGCGCAGGTGAAGGAGCCTAGTGGTGGTAGAAGAAGCTCCTCCTGCTGCATATAGAGAGGCGCAATTGCGATAAAGTAAGGGGATGGTGGCAAGGGAAGCCCAGCCGGTACCCATCAACACAGACAGGGTGGAAAACCTTCATATTTAAAGAGAAAGTTCTCCTGAACAAAGCAATGGTGAGCTCACACGTTGAAGATTCTTCTTGTATTGAATTTATCAAATACAAGAAGAATCTATTAGTTTAGTTGGAGACTGTAGGTCATATAAAAACACCACTGTGAACCTCATGATATGTCCAAGTTTGAGTGATGGAGGTGAAAGGTCATATATAAATTGTGTCTTCTCAGCTGTCTGAAGAAACTGCTCCAAGCTGGACCTGAAGTGTTGTCTGTTTCCAACATTGTGTCATGACTACCAGTACAAGATCTGTGTACACTGCAGCTTGACTCGAGGAACAGAAAAGTGGATAAGTTGACCTGATCCCGGAATGTTGGAGAAATACCGGGAGAAGAGGACTAAGCCTGAAACATTATATTAACAAAACATGAAGAGACGCAGCACATCAGTACATACTATATGAACAAATCATCTGTCAGATGTATGCAGTGACATATACTCATATTCCATCATTTGTCTTTAGTTTGTTCACGTGCTCGGTGCATCATTTGTGTGTTTTTTGTCATTGGTCGGAATGTATCTGTTGGCAAAGGTAAGACACTTTAAAGCCACATTTATACCACCCCAGTGGCTGAGCTACCTACAGTGCAGACAGGGAGCGGAGCCCGTTCCTCTCCCTATGTATAAGTTGCCAGTTTCCTGTCCTCCGCTTAGCATCGACTGACTGTCGGAGTCCAGAGAAGGAGAATAAATAAAGTGACAGAAGATGACAACAGCTCACGGACCTGGTGGGAATGCAGAGGAAAGAAACACTATCTACCAGGGAATGGACTCAGTGTTGTACACTTGGCCATGAGGAACTGGCCTCTATATTGTACACTGGTCATCATAGACTGGCCTCTAAATTGTACACTGTGTTGTTGGCCCTCTATGCTTTGTACTATTTATGTAAGTAAGTGATGATAATAATAATAATACCTGCTGACCAGGAATCCAGGGATTGTCTGCTGCATTTATGTTTAACAACTAGATAATGGGAGTGTAATTTGCACGGTCAATAGAATAGGATCTGTATTATAGGCTGGTCACGGTTAGCATTTGTGTGAAGGTTAAATGCTAGAATAGCAAAAGAAGCTCGAGGTGGAGGAAGGTAGATTTGCTTTCAGTGCCACAACAGCTTGTCCCATCACAGGCCACCTACGTGGGCTTAAAGACTTAAAGGGTCCTTTCCATGATAAGGAGAGAGAGGTGATTACACAGGACACTACTACATAATGCACAGCATTGATTGCTTGTTATAAAATCCTTTTCTTAGTGATGAAATGCACAGCTGAAAGCCCTCAATACTTCCCCCTCTTCCAATTGCTCCCCATCTGATAGGAGCCTGAATAAGTCCAATTCTCCCAATACCGGCACCTCCTCAGTTACACATGGCATTCATTTCTGGATGAATTAGTGGAGACAGGAGCTGGGATGGTCCTAGTGCTCACACTCCGAGGGGTGTGGAGTACTGGGGTCCTGGGCCTGCCTGTTTAGTAGGAGGAGTCACCAACCTTGTGTGGCCCCCTCCCCTTTCAGTGGCTACAGAAAGGGCCCCAAGAAGTTGCTTACCTGGGCCAGAAGTTTCTCACATTTCTTACTTAATTTTATAAGACAAAGTGCACAGTAGCACTATTTATTTAAAGCAGACCTGTCACCGGGTCCTCTGATGTTATTTCATTGCTTTACTGTATTAAAGTAATTTTATCGTTTTAAAATAAGCATTGCCCAATCAATTGTATGTGTGTCCAAAGCACATGGTGGTTTATTTTAGCAGATGTAAATAGTCAACAATTCAATACATTATTATATCATGATAAAGTACAGTACAGCACAGCCAATACCAAAAGATAAGTACATACCAAATGCAATCGCTTGCGCACGCTGCGCAATCACCGGACCCGATGGACAATATTCTGTATAGAATATTGTGTCAGAGTTGACTGAGGCCCCAGTGAGATGCAACTAATATATATACAGTCAGTGTTTCATTGTGAACAATAGAGATGACGTAGATTGTTTCTATAGGTCCAGACGTTGGGTGGGTCCAGGCCAGACAGGTAATAGGTTGATTCAATCTAAGGAATCCAAAGGTGGGGGTCTTCTCTCCAGGGGGTCTGCTCCTTTTCATAGCCAGTATCATACAAAGGTTTTACTCTCTAATATCAATAACTAAAGTATGCAATGTGCGATCTCTTCGCCGACTGCACCGGACAGCTGCTGATGATTAGGGCTTCAATATGATATCAGGCATGACACCTTTCCTATTACCTAAACCTTTAATAACACTACAATGTACATATAATCAACATATATATATATATATATATATATATTTCTATATATATATATATATAGACTAATAATAAACCGAATACTATCTGCTCCTGAATTACAGTGTAACAGAACCAATATGAAATTATATAAATAACTAACTGTTGTAATGCGAGTGTGTGCGTGCGTATTTTACCGTGCGAACGCACCACGTCACGTAACACGTGGCGTACGCTTCGCAATACGCACGGCAAACCAATATTAAACCAATATACTATCGTTCATCCAATTATACGACTTCAACAGTCCACCCTTTGATAGTACAATAAACTATCACCTTAAAGATGTTATAAGCAGGATCTCAGTACCACGTTTCATTGTTATGTAATACAAATCCCCTTTGGTGTATGTCCACACTGTTTGTAGATCTAAACAAGTTATCATAAGAGAGAGTCTTAATCCTCTAAACGACTTCTTCTTTTACTATAAACCGTACACTTCTGGAGCTTGGAGATAACTTTTTGTATGCCCTTCAAGGGTGCAATAAAACACTTAATACATTATTTGGAAAGGTACAAGGTACAGTAGAACGTGTATCAGCTATACAGAATTCTCTACTACAGTTCTTCAAGTTTAACAGGTTCTTCTGTCCAACGCATGTCTTTAAGCTCAGAATACATTTAAACACTTCATGTTCATCAATAGCATCATCCTATGTCTATCAATAATGTCATATGCAATCTCCTTCAGCTTACGTTAATATACACACATCTAATAATGACACCACTTCTTTTCATCAACACTTGTGGGCGGGCTATTGTCTGCTCGTTCTTCCCAGTCTCTCAATACTCAGATTTAACAGTGATCGGCTTGTAAAGCATTGGGAGACTTCAGACTAAGGGACCTAGGTGTCCTACTTTTTCCCCTAGTGACCTCCCACCCCTAGTTCGGGTACCTCAAGAATATTTAGTGGAAAGAGAACTAATCCTACTTGATATAATCACTGAGGCACGCGTGAGCACGCCCAGCACTTTGTTTGGTCTAAAACCTTACCCTCCCAAGAATGATAATCATTCTCAAGGATGCCTGCTCAAGTCCGAATATTACTGGACTGGCATCGCTGGGTGTGTCTCTTTTTTTTAACTATGGGGTCGCCGTACTTACGGACGTAATGCTACTCAGACAATAGCCCCTCGCACTTTCTCCAAGCTCCAAGGTTTCTAAATTTTCCTTTACCCCTGAATTGAATAGAGTAATTGACTGGACTGATTTTGCTACTAACTTCTTTCTCCCCAATACCTCCTTATCATTACCTGAACCAGTCTCTGTCACCTGCTAATAATCGAAAGAATTAACCGCCCTGAAAAGAAAATGTAATGAGAGAACACAAAACAGGAAAAACTACAACTTCATGCTGGACAACAGTCTAAGCCTTTGGCTCAGGTGCTACTAACTGCATTCGAGGCCTTCCAGTACAGACTCATGAGTGCCCTTGGACCCTTCTCTGAGTGTTGGCCCCTCTGCAGTGGGTGGTATGGGCACCAGTGTGTCTCTGCTACCCTTAAAGCCGTGAGGCTGGTAGCCTACACCTGGTACCTGTCTGGCAAATAACCTAAGCTTAAGAAATTTCTGCTCCACAACTTACTCTCCCGATCCAACATCCTGACAGTTAGTGTGACCTTTCAGGAAACAGTGTTTCGGACGTTCTTGGTTACTGTCTCGCTATTTACCTTCTCTCAGGGTCTAACCTAGCCTCCCAGTTACAATCTCATCTCATGAGGGGTCAAGAACATTTCAAAAACTGACAGGTTAGGAGTCTGCCCAGGGGTGATCTCTTGGTAGCGGGAAAGGACTAGTGGCACTTCAATCAAGTTCCAACTCTTATTCTATTCAATTCATTCTACCGAGTACCACTACTTTATGTTCACACTGGTTTATGGCTAATTGAAAGTATGTGATTTGTTACCACTACTCATACATTATACATCTATTATCAATAACATGAATACCCCTATCATCTATTATAACTCTAGGACTATCACATTGAATAACAAAAGCTTTGAGTATGATACAGTAATACATTAGACACATTTCAATACACCTCTACCCAGACATTTTTCATTGGTACACCTGTGTATACTTGAGGATCCTGCATGGTGGTAATTGGATGACGTGCATTTGTTTTACCTGGAGGAAAACCCATCAGCAGGAGGGATATGGGATGGCTCTATTAGTCTACCTTGTCCATCTCTCCAGAGTCCACCAGACTCCTCACCACATCTCTTCACCTTCCAGACAGTTTATCCTTCAGGTAACACAAATCTTCCTATATTAACCAATATGTGTATGCGTGCATGTGTGTGTGTGTTCACCTTTTTAAAACTAAAACAATACAACGTAAAACAAACAAAACATAGATTTGTTAGCTGTCACATAAAACCCTGTTGTCTATTTGACAGCTATGTTCTCCCTGGTGTGACAGCCCTGTATGGTTGTGCGTGTAAGTGTGGACCTTACTAGCAGCTACTTCAGTTGGTAACTGTGTCACTGTATAAAGTCCTCTATGTAGTGTCCTAATCATGTGCTGGTATTGCTATAAAACGATTTCTCAGTCACCTCAACATCGCCCTCTAGACTAGAAAAATGCTAAAGACCAAAGTATATCAATCGATTTTCCCTCTGCCAACTCACATGTCATTCTCAGTACCTCATATTCAGCTACTTGACTAAGTGGGAAAGGCAAAGAGGTCTCTTTCTATAACACTTTCTTCAAATATAACAGTATCCAGTACATGCCTGTCTAACAGTGAAAATTATAAAACATGAAAATTCTACATTTTCTAGGGTTTCACATTATGTCGTATCTTGTGGTAAAAAAATCCTACTCCAATGTTCTACACAGAGCTGCATATCTGTATGCCTCACCTCTAGCATTCTTCTGTCCTCCTGTCCTGCCCACCCTTTGTGCATCCATATAAAGGCACATTTTTGTACAGGAGGCACGATCCAAAACAAAAAAAAAACCAAAACAGATATGCAATCTATAACACATGAATCGTATTTCCACAACAGGACCTTTCTACTTAAAATCAGCAGTTTCTATACACATGAAAACAAAACCCCTGACTGTTTCTGTAACTCATGTCAATCTAGTGTGTGTATCTCTGAATTTGTCTTATGTAAAAACATAAAATATGTTTTAGCCCCATTGTTGAGACTGTCTGATTTTATCTCTACCAGAGCAGAGAGAGAGAGAGAGAGAGGTAGAGAGAGAGAGAGAGGTAGAGAGAGAGGGAGAGGGAGCGGGAGAGAGAGAGAGAAGTAGAGAGAGAGAGAGAGAGAGAGAGGGGGAGAGAGAGAGGTAGAGAGAGAGGGAGAGGGAGCGGGAGAGAGAGAGAGAAGTAGAGAGAGAGAGAGGGGGGAGAGAGAGAGGGAGCGGGAGAGAGAGAGAAGTAGAGAGAGAGAGAGAGGTAGGGAGAGAGAGAGAGAGAGAGAGAGAGAGTAGCGTTTGTGTAAAGAATGAGAAATAGGAAAGCAATGAATGATGGGAATACAAAGGTTTGAATACAAACATACATGTAGAAAGGGAGATTTTTACAACAAAATGACAGCTGGATTGGACTCTGACTCTATGGGGAAATGGCTGTATTCATTCCACTGTTCCCCTTAGCTATTTACTAACTATGACCCCTCCCCATACTTGACTAGGGGTTCTTAACAGTGCAATCCAGTGTCGTCCGTCATTTGTTCGTTAAGAACTCGGTATCTCATTGACTACATACCTTTCCAACGGACTTTTCTAACTTATAATAGAGAAATGTAAAAATGTACTCTTAGTGACTCATATTTTCTCTGAAATACATAAAACGATATTTTGGAGCAAAGTATATACATACTTCATTGTTGGAGAATGATTCTCAGCCAAACAAATTATCATGAGTCACTGCAGCCTAAAACAAAAGAGTGTTCCAATTGTCTATTGTTAATTAGTCTTTCAAGAGTAATTCTTCTATTTCTCTATCTCACCCCTTTTAAACACTTGTCTATACTTCTTTTGTGTCCCTTTTATCTGTGAAAAGAAAAACAAGATAGTTATCTTAAAACAGCAAACAAAACAAACATTTCTATTCTTTGCCGTCGGCTAGCAATTTAGGAAAACAAACATGTGACAACATAAAACGAACAAACAAAATCAACAAAGATTACTTTTAAAAAAATAAGTTTCTTTCTACATTTTGCACCTTAATGCTCACCACAGATTAACTCTAGAGTCGGCTATATTTCTCCCCCAGAATATTAGTTGTTACAGAGTGTGCAATCAATTAAAGGGGAACCTCTGAGAGAAGTGTACGCCTCCTTTGTGGATGTCTATGTGATTTCCAACCCAGGTATTCATTCTTCTCTCTACACAGTTCCTACTCATGTGTCCCTTCTTATGGCAGTAGAAGCACGTCCCTGTCATGTCTGCACAATGTTTTGCTAGGTGTCCTATTTTATTGCCTTGAAAACACTTCCTCAACTCGTGTTGTTTCTCTTTCTTTTTACAATCTTTCCTAATGTGTCCTTCTTCTCTGCAATTGTAACATCTAACTATTCTGGGTTTCCTGTTATGTGGGTTGTATTCTGGTGGTCGTGTGTGCAGTCCCTCTAGTGCTGGGATACTTACCATCATTGCCCTATCACTTAGTGCTTTTTCCTCTTTACATATATTTTTATCATGTCCTATAGCTGACTCCCTGAGAACACTTACAGTGATTCCTTTCCAGTTTGGTAATGAAGTTTGCACCCTTCTTTTCAAGTTTTCCCTGAGGCCATCCATTAGAACTTTAACAGCAACCTCCCTGTAATATACATTATCTTTTATGTCTGGTACCCCAGTATATTTGCCCATTGCTATCAAAGCTCTGCAAAAATAGTCTGTTGCCTTTTCACTATCTTTTTGCTGGATAGTAAAAATTTTACTCCAGTTCACTATCACTGGAAAATATATGGCCAACTGTGTGATTATATGTCTAATATTGTCCTGATTATCATCCTCGGTTAAGGATTCATCCTCCTCCAACATACAATCCTTAATGAACTTTTGTATATCAGTATTGAGAGGAAGACAGGTCTTCAATAATACTCGCCAATCGTTATTAGTTGGCTCATACATATTACCATAATATCTAATAAACTTCTGACATTTGGTCAAATCCTTCTTAGGATCAGGGGAATTAGACAAAATTGAAAATGTTTCAGACCTAGCGCATGGATCATGCTTTGCTACATGTTTTAAGGGAACATCACTATTCCTGTCTGCTTTCCCATTGGGAACTGCTGTTGTGCAGACAGGATGTAAGTCTACCAAATCATTAAAACTAGTTGCTGAAATTGCTGCTGCAGTGCAATGGATGTCTCCCCCTGTGTTAACCTTTTCATTATTCTCACCACTTTCAGCAGCTGCCCCTGCTGGTGGGACCGTTCCTCTTCTTTGTCCTGAAACATTACTTTTAACGTTACTTAAAACAACATACAACTTACTAGTTACAGTTTTTACATTTTTGGTATTGGCTGTACTTCCCGCCCCGACCGAATTTATCGGGGGCGTGTTTGCGCTCAGTTCGCCACGCTTTGCAACGCACACTTCCGGAATGCTTGTTTCCGGTACGCTTACTTCCGCTGAACACGTGTTTTTCCTTACACTCACTTCCGCTGTGCGTTCGCTGCTCTGCCACGTGTTACCTTCCATTTGCCACAATTTTAAACAGTCATCATGTTCAATTCTCGTTTTTGTTGATTTAATCAACCGCACTTTATCTCTAACATTATTTAACACCTCTGAGTCAAGAGTACCTATGTTTGGGAAAGGTTTCACACACTCCCGGGTCATCTTGACCCATTTGCCGCAGTATGCCGTAGCATACGCACCGTATTTATTATACATAACATATTTTGCCGAACCAACCGGCCATTCATTAGGCAGCACAACATGAACTATCTCTAACGTTTGCTTCGTATCCATTGTGAAAACAACCTATTTCTCAACGCTACACAAAAAGACTTTTACCTGTTCTCTTTCGAAACAGAACTTACTAGAGATTTTTTTTTATTCATGGACGTTTTCAACAGGCACGTCCCCTTAAGATATCAATGCCCTTTCTAGTTTGAGTACTTTACCACTGTCAGCACCAGATATCAATCAAGAATATCAGTGGTTGCAGCGTATTTCCTCCCACATCTCCCAAGTCCCAATCACGGCTGCACTAAATCAACCATGCGGTCCGATCGCACCGCCTACGGATACTAACTATCGGTAAGCTTTGCGATTAATATTTGGGAATGCCGCGAAAACCTGTTATTTTCGCTTTGAGTATACCTGCCAAGTATACTCTGTGGTGTCTCTTTATCACCTGCTCTTTGTTAGAACAGAACACCACTCACACAAAGGTTTCTTTATATCCTGCTCAGCCCTAGAACAGAACCTTTGTTGTCAGGTCACCTTTTTTTAACATGCCCCGTCAGACACACCTGAACTAAAGCGCTATCAATTTTCAAATAGTACCACACTGCCCTCCCAATACTCAATCACGGCCTTGCCATGCGGTCGATTTGCACAGCTCAATGATTCATTATGCGGACCACAGATAACACTGCCATGCTCTGTCCTTTCCAGCAAACAATACCCTTTATCAGTGAATGTCGTGATTAGTATTGGGTGCACGTGCGAAAACCTATAGTTGCCTATAATTACCAGTATACTTTTTCCTTTATGTATTCATTCACATACACACACATAACCTTTGTTTTCTGTACAGAAAATAACTTTCCCAAACAATGGCACTATCTTTCCAGAGACTTTACCAAGTTCAACCACGTGGCAAATCTACCGGAAGTTCGCGTACGCACAGCAGGAACTACACATACGCACAGCAATGCAATACACTTTTAAAACATAAAACGACAATAAAAAGAAACATTTTTCTTTCTTGTCCCTAGATTCTAATTAGCGTTCCTTCAGTCTATGCAACAACGGACATTCGGTTTCGCAACACACAGTGAACCACAGGTATTAGACGCATTGCGTTCTTTCCTGCTTTATGCGACGCGTCCGTCCATCCACCCTTTGTTGAGGAACCGAATATCGTAAGCGTTGCATACCTGCCGGTAACGTAATTCCTAACTCACGAGCCCCCAAATTATTAAAGTAATTTTATCGTTTTAAAATAAGCATTGCCCAATCAATTGTATGTGTGTCCAAAGCACATGGTGGTTTATTTTAGCAGATGTAAATAGTCAACAATTCAATACATTATTATATCATGATAAAGTACAGTACAGCACAGCCAATACCAAAAGATAAGTACATACCAAATGCAATCGCTTGCGCACGCTGCGCAATCACCGGACCCGATGGACAATATTCTGTATAGAATATTGTGTCAGAGTTGACTGAGGCCCCAGTGAGATGCAACTAATATATATACAGTCAGTGTTTCATTGTGAACAATAGAGATGACGTAGATTGTTTCTATAGGTCCAGACGTTGGGTGGGTCCAGGCCAGACAGGTAATAGGTTGATTCAATCTAAGGAATCCAAAGGTGGGGGTCTTCTCTCCAGGGGGTCTGCTCCTTTTCATAGCCAGTATCATACAAAGGTTTTACTCTCTAATATCAATAACTAAAGTATGCAATGTGCGATCTCCTCGCCGACTGCACCGGACAGCTGCTGATGATTAGGGCTTCAATATGATATCAGGCATGACACCTTTCCTATTACCTAAACCTTTAATAACACTACAATGTACATATAATCAACATATATATATATATATATATATATATATATATATATATATATATAGACTAATAATAAACCGAATACTATCTGCTCCTGAATTACAGTGTAACAGAACCAATATGAAATTATATAAATAACTAACTGTTGTAATGCGAGTGTGTGCGTGCGTATTTTACCGTGCGAACGCACCACGTCACGTAACACGTGGCGTACGCTTCGCAATACGCACGGCAAACCAATATTAAACCAATATACTATCGTTCATCCAATTATACGACTTCAACAACTGCTAAGTGCCTTATGCACTAAATCTATATATAGTATATATCTGTCCTGGAAGTCGGGTCAAAGGCAGGACTGTACTTAAGTTGGGACTTGTCTAAGTCACTGACTGTCACTAAATACTTACTGTATAAGATTAAATCACAACTTTTGAGTCTGAAGTTATATGAATGGGAGCAAATAGAATTTCTGGGTTTTATACATCTCTAGTTATATGCACCAGACATCATCAATTTGATATTGAATCTACTGCTGAAGCACATAACTGTGTGAAACGCGTTTGAGTTGTGTGATCTAATCTCATACTATCAGTGAACTTTACTACTTCTCTTTTATGGTATGAACCAATCAGCTGCACGTTTTCCAAATTGTAAATTATACTGTCCAATGCATCCCCCTTTGTTTATCATCCATTTAGGTACACATGCTTGATAGTAATAAGGCATTAAAATAAACCTAGGAAATGTGATTGTGTTAAAATGAAAAATTAAAGGGCAGATTAATAACATGATGTGTGATAAATTTTGAGACACACCTATGTGCAAAGGTCAGCATGTCAAGGACAGTCAAAGCAATGATATTTAGATTCTCATTGTTACTGAAATTTTGGGGGGACACTCTGTCCCTTGCTGTGACAGGGCATGATTTTGTACTGCATATTTTCTTTCTTTTTTCCACTAAAGAGTTGAAAATCTTTTTTCATAGCTTGCACAGGTCTTATATATATATATATATATATGTAACACTATGCATCAATAACAATATACTATGTATTTTAGAAAGGATTATACATTGTACATGGGTGCATACTTACCTCACCCCCTTAACAACAGCGATAAAGCCGTCGGCATGCTCAATGATGTTATCAGCTTTCTTGCTTCATCGTCATTGGCTGCTGTCGGGGTGAAGAGGAGTCGTCATCAGACAGGGTCGGGAACCAACTCCTTCCGAATAATCAGGTCGGGGTGAGTCTTGTCGCTCTTCTCGGCATCAATATGCTGACTACCACCGGTGCATATAAGGGTCACGGCTGGGTTATTTGTTATGGGTACAGCTGTTGCGGCTCTGTCTATGGTACTATGGCAGAAAAACAGCTTCAGATTTTGGTGAGCGGACTAAACCAGATCTGATCGCTCTGAAGCTTTGATAAAAAAACAAAAAACACTTTACAATCTCTATACTTCTCAAAACTCATTTCCTAGTGGATTAGAAAAAGGAAGAAGAAATCCTAATTTCAGGGACAGGAAATGGGAGAACAGTTCCTTAGATTTAATACTGGAAGTTATGATATTTTTTACAACAGGTTTTCAGTAAAGAAATATTTAATTGCTGTTTACCTGAGGATTTTTAATTTGCTCACAACACAAGTCACAACTGCTTTGTAACATATTTGGTGGCAGCGGTGGGATTGGCACAGAACGATGCTGTGCCAGATAGGAAACCACAAACCATACTACATATTATAAGGCTTAGCGGCTAGACTGTGAAACCGCTTGTGATGTGTATACACTGTTGCTATAAAGAGTAGGGGTCCAACAAGGATGTTAAAGTACAAGAAAAAATTCAGAACAAATATAGCGCTATCTCCGAGCTGTTAAGTACCTACAAATTGGATTCCACAAAATCCCAAACCAAATATAAATATAAAACTTGTACGTACATATAGTGCTCAGGAAGGTTTACATAGGATTGTATAGATGTCCTCCCTCATAATTTCACAGGTGTAACAGAGAAGAACATACTTCTTTTGGCCTTGATAAAGTCTCCAGGAGGAGAGGGAAACGCGTCGGCTATCTTACAATCCACAAATCATCAAGCCCTACTGGTTACCGTTTACAGCGTTGAAGGGTAGAGAAACTTCATTACCATCTGTGGCCGCAGCGGACCCCTATTCCATGCATCTATTTTCTGAACTCTGGTAGAAGTTATCTACTCTGATCTTTTGTGGCTGGTTTTCATTTTATGTATGTTGGTTACATGCATATTTTATGTATTTGTGTGTTATTAAAGTTAATGCACTAGAGAGTGTTTCTCTCATTTTTTCATGTTACTAAATGGGAGTTCGTTCCATTTGATGAATTCATTGGGAGGAACCATCATCAGCTATATTCAGTGTTGATGACAAAGAATCTTTCCTGTAAGCGTGTATTGCATAAGGGAGATGGTGGTGTGAAGCATGTCTTGGAGGATATCCATTCTTACTTTCACTATTTGTTACGGAGAGGTCTTCAGTCTGAGGATGATAAAGTAGCTAATGGAAAAGGTGTTAATCACCCAGCCCCAACAGCCCAAACGGGTAACGAATAGTCCCTGCATTTTTCGATCCAGGCCTGGTAGTTCCAGGGATGGGGTTACTGTTTATTAATCCCCCCCTCCCCCCATAGAGGTCTAAACTGACCAGCCGGCTTCTGATTTTGATTATAGCATGGGGATTCTCTTATAGCGAAAAAGTCCTATCTGTCTGGCGCTGAGCCTGTTGGACGATTCTGGAGGGCACACTGTCCTTTTTATAGTTATTAACATTATTTATTATTACGCACTGCACTGTGTATGGGAAGTAAAGGATTTCCACCCGTTCACTGATAAGGTTGAGGGACGGTGCAGGGAATTCCACATAACATGCTGCAATCCCTAGGTCTTCAAGACACTGTTCTATCCTGGTTCTCATCCTACCTCTCTGATCGCTCTTTCACTGTTAATTTCTCTGGAGCCACCTCTGCTCCGCTTCCCCTATCAGTTGGAGACCACAAGGCTCAGTGCTAGGTCCTCTGCTGTTCTCTATCTATACCGCATCTCTTGGAAATCTAATAAGTTCCTTTGGCTTTCAGTATCATCTCTATGCGGATGATACCCAAATCTATCTATCCTCTCCTGATCTCTCGACATCTGTGTTGTCCCGTGTAACCAGGTCCGGATTAACCCGGGGTCTAACTGGGCTACAGCCCAGGGGCCTCGGGCATCCAGGGGGCCCTTGAAAGTGCTCAGCGGCATTATTGATTGGTGCGGGTCGGGGGCACCCCCGGCCTGATTAATGCTGCTGAGCCTGTCACTGTAGTCCTTCCGTGGCGCTCAGTAATCTCCTTACTGAGGAGATCTCGTGAGAATGAGACTATGAGTCTCACTCTCACAAGATCTCCTCAGCAAGGAGATTACAGAGCGCCGCCGAAGGACTACAGTGACAGGAGAAAAGAAAGACGTAAGCGCTTGAGGGGGTGGGCTCACGGGGGGGGGGGGGCTCACGAGGGAAAGGAGGCACCCTTAGCCCAGGGCCTCCATTCCCTTAATCCGGCCCTGCGTGTAACTGACTGTCTTTCTGCCATTTCATCTTGGATGTCCTCTCGCCAACTCAAACTTAATCTTTCTTAAACAGAGTTAATAATATTCCCACCCACCAACAAGAGCATACCTGACATTTCTATCTCTGTTGATAACATGACCATAAATCCCACCCCACAAGCTCACTGCCTAGGTGTAATCCTTGATTCACACCTATCCTTTGTTCCCCACATTGACTCTATATCTAAATCATGTTACATACATCTAAAGAACATTTCCAGAATCCGCACATATCTCACACAAGACACTGCTAAAACCTTAATTCATGCACTTATCATCTCCCGCATTGACTATTGCAATTCCCTCCTTACTGGCCTTCCCAAAAACAGACTCAAACCCCTACAATCTATTTTGCACGCTGCGGCAAGACTGATTTTTCTTGCAAATCGCTATTCCTCTGTTAAATCACTCTGTATGTCTCTACACTGGCTGCCTGTCTTCTACCGAATCCAATATAAAATACTTTTACTAACCTACAAGGCCATCAACAAAGCTGCAGCAACATACATCTCCTCTCTTGTCTCAAAATATCTCCCAACTCGGCAACTCCGTTCTGCAAAAGATCTGCGTCTCTCATCCACCCTCCTACATCCTCCCATTCCCGGTTACAGGACTTTTTTCGGGCTGCACCCACTCTATGGATCTTTCTCCCTCGCACAATAAGACTCTCCTCTGGTCTACAAACTTTCAAGCGTTCTCTGAAAACCTACCTCTTCAGACAAGCTTATAATATTCCTCAACCACCCTCTTAACCTCACTACCTTTAGCATGTTACCGGCTGTTAGACAATTTCACACAAGACAACTACCCCCTGACCAACATTGTTGTGTGACAGGATCATTAAGCTTATGAGTCACTTTTACCTTTGCAGTCTGGCTGGGCCAAAATGCAAAATGTAGACTTAACCTCATGTGTCAATCTCCCATTGTCCCATAGATTGTAAGCTTGCGAGCAGCCTTCTCACCTCTTTGTCTGTTTTACCCAGTTTGTTTATTAGTTTACTATGTTTGTCCCCAATTGTAAAGCGCTACGGAATACGTTGGCGCTATATAAATAAATGATGATGATGATGAACATGCAGCCTTACCACACGTCTATCTCATTACAATGAGCTCTCTCCACAAACTGAAATCACAGTCTACCCTGCTCTGCACAACTAGGAGCCCCACTGCACCTCTTCTGTACCCAAGAGGTGATCCCTTCCCTCTTCCACAAATAAGATCGTTTTACTGCACAAATCTATGTACCCCCAGCAGGAATCTAGGTGTATAAATTTAGATGCAAACTGTATTTGTGCTGCAGAAAAAAACATTTTTCCTTTCCTAAATGGTTTCCACTGATGCATATTCAGATACTGCAAACAAATTGCATATTCTCATCTTGCATCATGGACTCAGCAGGGTTACATTTAAATAATGTTAGTTTTTCTTGATTATAACCACCTGTCACTGTGTGTGGTCACATGTACGGACCGGAATCAGTATTGTTTGTCTTTTGGGGAAAATGGGAAATTATTTAGTTTCTTTCTGCTGTAGACAAATTAAATTATCCATCCAACCCCAGATCCATTGTCACACTACAGACACGACCCGCTCTCTGCAACTCTGCCTTATAATACTGTCTGTAGCTTATTTATTTAAATCCAGATTTTGTGCATTAGAGCAGAGAACAGACAAATAATATATTTCCAAAAACATATTTATTTCAATATTATTTCTTGAATTTATTGTTTTCCTGTAGTCGTCTTCTGAAATATGTTCAGGTTCAAAGGATTTATTTGTTCTAATCACAGCTGAGAGCAAAGAAAATGCTACTGTAAAATAAATTATTTCTTTTATTTAGATTTTTGAAAAAATAAGTAAACATGATATAATAAATCCTGCTGTGTGTCTAAATTTACACTAAACAGCTTTTGACTCATTTGAGTAAAAACCTGGGATGTGAAACAGGGACTTGCATAAATATGGCAGTACACAGTAAGCAACCTATGAATAATTGTCTGTGTCAACAGAGTGGTTTGGATATTTAAATATCTGACTCCTTTAAAAAGAAATAAAAAGATTTGTGCTGCAAAGTCCGGTGCAGTAAATCTTACTGAGGATAAATATAAGGTTATGGGAGTATTCAATGTATGGTGTGTTTTGTATCTATAATATAACTTGTTATTCAGTGTCTTTTGTTTTTTATGCAACTTCTCACCCAGTAAAACTGCAGTTCACATAAACTTCACCCCGGGTCTGACAGGAATTGAGTTTTGTTTTTCATTTCTTCTTTCACACAGGAAACGAGATATAATATCGCTGAGTTTAGTTAAATATGGTTAGGTGGAGACCTTCACACCATGTACCCATTATGTTTATATATTGATACACTATGTGTAATGGTAGAAGTCTGGCTAATACTGACATAATCCAGATCATCTCTTCCTATGTAAAATTGTCCTCATTAACACTTCACTCATCTCCTGATATACTCTGTGCTGCTGGGGACCCTGCTCCTCCCACTATATAACTCTCAGTCTGTGGCTTCCTGCTGCCTCCATTACCCTCCTCACATCATGTCACTGCCCCTGTCACATGCAGCCCTGTCCTCACTAACACAGCACTCATCTCCTGATATACTCTGTACTGCTGGGGACCCTGCTCCTTCCACTATATAAGTCTCAGTCTGTGATTCCTGCTGCCTCCATTCCCCTCCTCACATCATGTCACTGCCCCTGTCACATGCATCCCTGTCCTCACTAACACATCACTCATCTCCTGATATACTCTGTGCTGCTGGGGACCCTGCTCCTTACACTATATAACTCTCAGACTGTGGCTTCCTGCTGCCTCCATTCCCCTCATCATGTTAAAACATTGCTCATTTCACTGTCTAGCTGTTAGGAGCTTCTTAATCAGTGGAAGGACCTCTTCTGTAATGGATGAAAGGGGTACAATGGCTATGGGTCACGACGATGACGGGGGGGGGGTGTCTCGTAGCTGCTGCGTGCCCTGCAATGATGATGGTTACTAGTTGACGCAGGCATTAATATAGTGTGGAGGTAGTTCCATCATTGCTTGATATTATCTGAGAACAAGTGCAGTGAATCCACCTCTTCATCATTGCCCCCCCCCCCCCACTGCTAAACCACTCCTCTCTCCTCCCTCCACATCCACTTGTGTCTAATTCACTCATACAGTCTACACCTCTGTCTTCCTTTTCCCTGTAGGCTGTAAGCTGTCATAGGCAGGGCCCTCACTAATCTATGTCTCTTGTCCACATCTTCTGTCTCCACCTAGTATGTATGGTGATGATGGGGATT